>NW_013952941.1:137403-141431 GCF_001266775.1 Austrofundulus limnaeus
GGGGGGGGGGGGGGGGGGGGGGGGGTCCCACGCACCCGAAAGATATATTTTTACGCCACATAACTGGGAAACTGATGTAGGCCTGCTTTACATGAAAAGTGCCCTGAGATGGTTCAGTACATTTCTGTAACTGAGCTGATGGTGAGAAAGCTTTGTAAAAAGAGAGATTTGTCCTGAGAATTATTTAAAAAGTGATTTTGTGTCAGAAGCAGAGCACTGAGCCAGGATCCAGTAGTGACGAGGGGAACAGGTGAGCTGCAGAGTGTGAACAAACAAGTGTTAGTTTCAATATTACCACTTTACAGGCCCAAATAATTAGAAACCTGTTGTATTTTTATAAATGAAAGTTAGATAATAGACACAAATCCCACAATTAAAAGGGAATAAGATGAAAATAATATGCATTAAACCTGAATATTTTGACATTAAATATGTAATAAATGGTTAAATCAAAATGTGTTTTCCGTATCAAATGTGCTAAAGATTTACAGATTATTATTTTTTATTTTGATACAAGTGCAGGTAAATTTAGGGAATATTAATTCTGATCATCTGGCAGCAAGATGGATCAGTGGTTAGCACTGATGTCTCACAGCCAGAAGGTCCTGGGTTCAATCCCTGGTTTGGCCCTGGGGTCTTTCTGTCTGGAGTTTGCATGTTATTCTTGTTTTCGTGTGGGTTTCCTCCAGGTGCTCCAGTTTTCCCCACAGACCAAAAACATGTACAATAGGTCACTTTCAGGTCTGGGCTTCCTTGCAAAATACATCAGCAATTTCAATGGGTTTGCCTGGTTAAATAACAATAAATAAATACATCTCATAATCTGATATTTCTTTGAAAGCTACTCTTATGCAGAGGGRAAAATGATGTGACAATGGCATCATTAGAATATTATAATAAACTTGGAGCACAGTGGAATATGTTTTTATTCTTTATTCATAAGGATTAGATATCTGCAAACAATAATTTGTTTGATATTTGATATTAAATAAATTCTGATGTAAAGAATAATGTAGATTTAACTTGTTCTCATATTTGTAAAATCTAAGTTATGATGGAACTGTTTCCTTGTAGGAAAAAGACATGATAGTGTTATTAGAAATCCAACACTTTTTATATTTTTTAATGTAATATTTTATTTATTCCTTTATTTCACTCCACCTATATGAACAAAATATAGTCTAGATTCTGATATTGTTGAAAAGGATGTGTTGTGAAGAATAATTCTGGAGATGTGCACGTATTTTGAAATAAAACTACATTGTGAAGCAACACCAATAGCACTGAATTGGAAGTATTTTTGTAAAATACACTGAATTACAAGGCTTTACAGACTAGTACACTATTATCATTGGTTTAGAGGTTATAAAAAAACACTTTAATAATAATATGTCGTGATCTACTGTACAGTGGGCCGGTCTGAGGCATCAAACTCCAGGGCTGAAAATGAGTCCCACTCTGGCCCTGGACAATTCACACACATTTTATTTTCCTCAGCTGTGTGCGCACTCTGCAGGCCATGTGCTCTGCGTGTGTTTCCAACTACGTGACAAAAATATAAATACTTTACAGTTTACAGACTGGACTGAAGTTCTTTTTATCATTTTTAGGCTGATCTATTTTCTTGTCTGAGGTTAAATGATTTTCAGTCCCGGGGTTCAGTTTCATGATCGTTCGAGTTTAAAMAATAAAAAMTCAAACTAAAATAAAAATCTAACACCGTGTTCAGACACTCCTTACATCCAGAAAACAGAACAGGACATACAGTATTTCTGTGGATTCAAGTCAGATTCGTGACTTTGTGGGTTAAAACTGTCGACTGAAAAACTTTGCGTGGCTGCCGCACATTCTCATGGCAGGTGAAAAGTGTGCGTAAATATACGCAGACTTTCACGCAACGTTGGTTTTAATACATCCCAACATGGGCGTAGAACCTGGCGCATGCAACATTTTTGTGCGTATGCACCGTTTATGCATGAGGCCCCTGGTTATACTTCAACAAGATTGACAACGTTGGATCTTACTGATGTTTAGATCATATTTTTCTCACGAACTATTTGAGTAGATGTTTATTTTCAGTTGGTAATGAAGAAGTTGGAGGAGGAAGATCTGGTATTTCTGTTGTTAACTGAAAATAAGTGTTATTTTGTAAATTAGTTAGAGACCTCCTAAGTTTCCAACAGCGCTGGAGTGCTTGTTTGAATTTTTGAATCATTTTTACAGGAAAAGTTGTAATATCGGCTGTATTTTCTCACAGCCTTGACCAGCAGTACCTGCGCTCAGCAGGTACTGTTCGAAGATCACCAGTTTTTTAGGGGTGGCCATTGTCCCACCAAGCTCCTCTTGGTAGTGTTGTCAAATGTGAAACAGCTGCAGTTGTTATGATATACCATCATTTCTTTGATGTCTTCACAACATAAAGATGTCAGACCACTTCAGCTTGAGCTAAAAATTATGGGTGTCTCAATACCAGTTGTTCTCAAACGAAATGTAAGTATGAGTACCTCAGTTTGGGTACAGAGTTCTGTGTTTTAAAAAATAATTTAAATGTTAGTTTTTCTAACCTGATCCCATGAAGGAACTGAATTACCAGAACAAAATTAGCGAACACACACACTGGTCTGGTTTGTTCAGTCATATGAAAAAGTTTCGGCACCCTTGTTCATTTTCCTGATTTACCTTTATAAATCATTGATTGTTTGGATAAAAAAATCAGTTAAATATATCATATAGGGGACAAAATCAGTGATATTTGAGAAGTGAAATGAAGTTTATATGATTTACAGACCATGTGCAATAATTGTTTATACAAAATTAGGCAGATGCATTAATTTGGGCACCGTTTTCATTTTAATTGATTTCAAAACCTTTAAAACTAATTATTGGAACTCAAATTTGGTTTGGCAAGTTCAGTGACCTCCATACATAGGTGACTCCAATTATGTGAAAGGGTATTTAAGGTGGACAATTGTAAGTTTTTCTCCTCTTTGCATCTTCTTTGAAGAGTGGCAGCATGGGAGTCTCAAAACAACTTTCAAATGAGCTGGAAACAAAGATTGTTCMCCGTCATGGTTTAGGGGAAGGATACAGAAAGCTATCTCAGAGATTTCAGCTTTCAGTCTCCACTGTGAGAAACTTTGTGAGAAGATGGAAGACCACAGGCACAGTTCAAGTGTAAGCTCCAAGTCGCAGACAAAGAAAAATCTGGAATAAACAGAAACGAAGGATGTTGAGAACAGTCAGAGTCAACCTACAGACCAGCACCAAAGACCTACAACATCATCTTGCTGCTGATGATGGAGTCACTGTGCATTGTTCAACTATTCAGCACACTTTACACAAGGAGATGCTGTATGTGAGAGTGATGCAGAGGAAGCCTTTTCTCCGCCCACATCACAAACAGAGCTACTTGAGGTATGCTAAAGCACATTTGGACAGGCCAGCTTCATTTTGGAATAAGGTGCTGTGGACTGATGAAACTAAAATAGTTATTTATGCATGGAGGAAAAAGAACACAGCACTCCAAGAAAAACATCTGCTACCTACAGTAAAATTTGGTGGTGGTTCCATCATGATGTGGGGCTGTGTGGCCAGTTCAGGGACTGGGGATATTGTTAAAGTTGCGGGACRCATGGATTCCAACCAATATCAACAGATTCTGGAGACCAATGTCCAGGAATCAGTGACAAAGCTGAAGCTGCACCGGGGCTGCATCTTCCAACAAGACAACCACCCTAAACACTGCTCAAAATCTACTAAGGCATTCATTCATGCAGAGGAACAAGTACAACGTTCTGGAATGGCGATCTCAGTCCCCAGACCTGAATATTATTGAAAATCTGTGGTGTCACTTTTTTTTTTATCATTTTGGAGTACTTACTTACGTATGTGGTATTTGTATTATATAGGGCATTGGTCCCCACGATGCATGTTCGGTCCCCACAAGGCTGGTTTTTTTTTAAATTGTCCCCATGATGTAGAAAAAACAAGGCCACACACACACACACACACACACACACACACACACA
>NW_013952941.1:142208-145287 GCF_001266775.1 Austrofundulus limnaeus
AAAAAAAAAAAAAAAAAAACAGAGAACACAATCATACAGAGAATGTAAAAACGGTGTTTTAAACATTACAATTTAAAATAAAATAATAAAGCAATTCAAATAAATTATTGGTTAGTTGACAGAACTACTATAAAAATGAATACTTGCATTTTAATTCATGTTACATGAACATATTAATGGAAATGCAGAACATGAAACATTTACAGACTGACTGAGCACGTATTACTGCACTTGCAGATGTGAAAGAAAAAGTAGTTCCCACCAATCAAGTATGATTTAGACAAGATGTCAGTAGTTTAGTTAATTCCCACTGGTAATGATATACATTACCTGTAAAGGACTTAAGTATCAAAGTATCGATATTTTGGTTTTAGAGTTGATTTTAGAAGCATAAAATTCTGGTATGGATGTTTCATTACTGATACGTACATCATTACGTCAAGTAATGTTTTGCCTTTAATTCTCACTGTGCTGCGATTCTCCACGTCAGTCAGATTTATTCCGATTGCACAACAGATTAGAGTGTATAGGGACAAAGTGTCCTCTGACAATGGCAATAACTGGTGAAATAATGAGGAAACTGGAAAAGAATAATAAAGAAAAGTAACAAATGTTTCCGTTTAGTAAATTAAACGATGTTTGACCCGAGTTTTACATCGACTCATAAACTGTCCCATCACTCTGTTCTTAACTTAACTAATAATATTTCTAAATGTATAATTTCTGCAGAACCTCTAACTGATCATTGTGCCATTTGTTGTCCATAAAATTATGTAAATCTAAAATCAGTTCATATATTATTTCGAAATTTGACAACAAATTTTCTTGAAAATGAATGGTTTTGTAGGGAGATTCTGTTAGGCTGGGGTGTGGAATGAATCCAGATCCGGACGGAGGATGACTTTTTAGTAAAAAAGGATTCATTTATAGCTGAAAAGTGCAGCAAACAGGAAATCAAAACACAACGAATACAGGGAAACTCTGAGACAACAAAACAGTTGGGAAAAGCCATACAATGATCCAGTGAGGGTGTGGAGTACATGACCGTTATTTAAACAAACAGAGGAAATGAGGAGATGAACAACAGCTAATGAAACTACTGATTGGGAACTACTGAGAGGTGTGTGAACTTGACTGAGGAGGGAAGTGACAGGTAACATCTGAGGCATAATGATAATCAGGAAACACAAGAGGGAGGTAGACATAAGACAACAGAAAACACACAGGTTCTAGATTTGGTTAAAGAAATAACTTCTCTCAAAATGTCTTCCTTGAATGGAAATGGTTCTAATTTAAAGTAAAAGTAATTGCAGTAAGAATTAGTATTGCCAAATTGAACAAGATAAAAAAAAAAAACAGGAAATAATTAGAGATATAAACAAATTTGTCACACCACTATTTCATCTGCAGAGAACCAGATCTTAATTAATAATCTTCAGTTACAGTTAGACAATATTTACCAGGAAAAACCAAAGGAGCAAAATCAAGAGCTCGTTGGGTAGAAGACGGTAAAAAAACATACCTCCTACATCTTTTATTTAGAGAAACAGAGACAGACACAGACAGACAAAAAAGAAAATACAAAAATTTGCAGTTACCTTCGTACAGACGAACATGCGGTAGTTACCATCAATCACTGTAGTATTCAGYTGTTCATGTGGTCTGCCGCAGGCCTTTATCCACCGTTTACATTTTTCCAAACTCCATTTGGGTTTAGGAAATGGAATAAACTTTATTTCGCCCTCTAGACGCTCTGGGTAACGTGTGTTGGAGTTACACGTTCCCCACTGACAACGTTTAACCATTTTTTATGACTATTTTACAACTAATCTCTATGACCGAAATGCATCCGCAATGATGAACCCTGACAATATTGTCGGACGTAAAGGAGGTTCCGCTTCTCCAGGTAAGGGGCATTTCTCTTCGAGACAAAATGTGGCCATTGATTGGTCATTTGCTGACAAACCCACATGATTGATTGACAGGTCACGTCATGTCAATTGTATGAAGAACTGATTTCTGATCAGACACTGCAAAAATTAGCCATCTAAAAATAAGTAAAAATATTAGACCCTTATTCTTTTCAAATTAATAATAATTAATAATCTGCAGTTTGACAGTTGCACTTGGTAAGACTTCTTGAAGTAAAAAACTTTTCAGATTAACAAGATTAATAATGCAACATATTCTGATCTTGTTTAGTATATCAGTCTAAAAACAAGATCAAAAATACTTTTTAGCTGACATAAGACTGTAAAACTTGGTTAGAGGAACATTTTTCTGCAGCAAAATGACTGTCTACAGCTAAAAAAAAAACATTAACAGATTAAATAAGCAACACTCCAAACCTGGTCGAAACCAGTTTCAGAGCACTTGTTACCACAGAAACATAAGTGCTTCCTCTGTCATGCAACTAATTCGAGACTTAATTCAGGTTTACACCTAAATCCTGGGTTAATCCCTTATCCTAGATTCATGCAATAGGCCTCTGGTCATCAACAGCCAATCCTGCATGTTTTAGATGTTGCTCTGCTTTGAMTGAATAAGTGATTAATAGCCCTCYGCAGAACTTGAAGACCTTCTAATGAGCAGAGAAACTACTAAAACAAAGTTTTTTTTTCCTCCATGAGAATCCTATTTTTGGTTCACATTAATTAGAAGTTTTATTTGATACATAAGCTGGTTTCATATTGCATGTGACAGCCCCCCCCCCCCAAAGGAAAAATAAAGATGGCCTCTTCTCAATGTGCTGACCAAAACACAAACTATTTTTCTACACAGTCGTGTGTGTCGGACCTCTCGAGGACGTAGCAGTAAAAAGCTGTAACGTGAATTAGATGTGATGATGTAGAGTCCCTCCTGCCCAGAATTTATCTTCTGGCTGATTGAGCTGAATGTGCGAGTGAGGAGCGGGACGGGGAGGGGCTCAGAGAYTTTCAGGCATTCCACTTTTCTGGTATTGATTAGACAGTGTTTGTTTGTTGCTGATGTACAGTACTTCCAAAACATGCTGGGCTTTGGGTTTTGCAGGAAACTGTGTTTGTGTGTGTGTGTGTGTGTGTGTGTGTGTGTGTGTGTG
>NW_013952941.1:145599-151884 GCF_001266775.1 Austrofundulus limnaeus
TTTTTGATCTTGTTTTGAGACTGATTTACTAAACAAGAACTGATTGTGTAAGAATAATAATCTTGTTTTCAGAATAGATTTGTTTTGTTAGTCTGAACATTTGACTCAAATTAAGTCAAAAATTTCTGCCAATGGAGTAAGAAGATTTTACTTGGTAAGATTCTTGAAATAAGAAAAAAGTGAGTCAAATCAAGTATTTCAAGAATCTTACCAAGTAAAATTTTCTTACTCTATTGGCAGAAATTTTTGACTTAATTTGAGTCAAATTTTCAGGCTACTAAGACAAATATGTGTAGCGTAACGTGACTCTTCTCTCATCAAGAAAGAGACAACTGTGGCTTTTGGTTATCTCCACACTTCCTGTCTTTCATGAACTAACCCAGACTGTGACTTATTTTTAATTAAATTATGACACCTATCGTTTTGAACTCCAACAATGACTGTTTTATCTACAGGGACATAAGAAATTCACGCTGTGATGCCTATGCAGATCAGCTTGTCTCCCAGTCTCAGTGTCTGCTGGACTCAGATTGCAATCAACTTCCTAGCTTTAAAAACAGTTGTCCTGTTGAGATGAAAGAAAACCGAAACTTCAAAAGGATTCTTCAAGATCCATCCGCGAGTCAACAGCGACCCCCTTTGGACAGTTTTGTAATTATCCATACGTGAACATGATGTCATGATTATACCATGTGACTAACTTTTAGCCAATGCGAAGCTCTCATTTCATACAAAGGAAAGAGTTGTAGCCATGTTATAGCAGTCTAGAAAGTTTTCTGAAGTGGTATCAAGTCAGAGAGGAGTTTTCAGTTGCAGCTCCCCCAACCTTGGGGCGAGGCCTTTATTTTTATTTTATTTCCTTTTTGTAATTTTATTGTGAAGGATTATTAGGAAGGAGATTTAAATTGATTGAAATTGATTTGGCTGATTTAATTCAAGACGGACGACCAGTGTGCCTGCAAGGGAAGCAACTGCTGCGGTGTTTTGGACAACATCTCTGATGAACGCAGTCCAGTGATTCCAGATGACCAGGGAACTTCTCGCATAGCTAAGCCAAAGCGATTCGGTTGGACCTCAGTGCCAGCCCCAAACAGCAGAGAAGTATCCGCTCTAGTGTCTACCAACTTTACCGGTAGGACAAACCTTGCATTATTACATCTGCTGGTGTGTTCAGGTAATTTTAATCAGATCAGGGTGGATATCAATTTTTACTCTTCCTCCTGCAAGCTCCCCCTTTATGTTATGACCAGCTAACACTGAACCCATCTTCACAAAGCATTTAACTTGTGTAGGCTAACGTGAAATTGTTATTATATATATTTACAGGCTGTTTAGATGACGCATTTTTATTCGGAATGGCCGTTTAATCCGATTACTTTTGTCCATGTAAACGTAGCTATTGTCTGACTGCAGTACCTGGATCTTTCTGCATAAACAGATGTTACAAGTGTGGCGGGTGCTGTGTGATAGTAATTACCAACTTAAATTCAAAAACACTGTTTTAGAAAAATAAGATTGATTATAATAACTCAACTTTAAAAGTTACCATAAGGCACGCAGACCCGCTTACAGATGAGGCTTGAGACGATTTCACAATTGTAAGGTTGTTCATTATATCCTGATGTTAATTCAAAAAYACTGTACTAGATTAAAACCTCTCACACATTAAAAATCTGTTCTGGCTCAACTCAGGGAGGAGTGCAATTCAGGGTAGTGTCCTAAAGAAAAGAAAAACCCAGCAAAAGGAACAAAGTAAACAAAAGAAAATTGTGCACCAAACCAAATTAGCAGTACCACCACCCGGAAAGTCCACCACCAACACCACGAGCTGGCTGTTCCTGTAAAAATAAAAGAAAGGCACTTTAAAATTACAAACAATATAATACCAATCAGTCTACAATCAATCAAGCAGTAATGGTCCAAATTCAGAAAGTCCGTCCTGGCAGGAACCAATCCGTTGTAACAGACACCACTCAGGGCGGCACCAGAAGGGTAGTCGGAGCTGATTACCAATCAGCCTGAAGCAGCCACACTGGATAAGTGATAGGAGCCAGCCTTACGCCAACCAGGATGGCGAGYCCCAAAGCCAGCACACAGGACGACAGGTAAGTGGCCGACAGATTATCCAGCTGGCAGATGGACCACCAATCGGGGGCAACTAGAACAGCAGGCAAACAGCCAGCCAAGGACAGACAGTCGGCCCAAGACAAACAGTAGCGGCACTTGAGCTTCTTTAAGAAGTGCCTCTAGCAGGGAAGGAGGAACTGGGAGCGTGTGCAGGCGGCCAGAAGGATGATTGATCTGCGATCAGAGCGTCATTAAGTGCATTGTTCACGCGCACATTACTTTGCAGCTAGCATGCGGCACCGATAAACGCCACGGTCTGAACCGGAAGGAGAACAACGTGATGTCAACCAGGTGAGGGAGGGCCCTTTATATACAGGCAGCCGGCAATCAGATGCAGGCACTTGTGTGGTGCGTTCAAAGCCCAYAGGGCATACTGCCACATTCCACCCCCSCAAACTGCATCGACGCCCCGACGATGATCTAACTTAACACCAAGGTCGAAATACAGCAGACATGGTACTAGATGAAGGTGTCTCTCTGACTGCCGGCATTGGAAGATGATGGAKATTACGATGCTGGCCAGCAGTTGATCGTGCCGAATTGCGCACAGACATCTCGCTGGAACCAGACTCTGCTGCCGGTGCAACTGGGAATGTGGTAGGTTGATTCACAGTCATGCCAGAAGGAGCCACGGTAGGTCCTGAAACCCTAGGAACAACATCAGAAGTCACAGCAGCAGGTGGGGCAGGTGGCACCTGTTCAGGAGGCCATGGCCTCATGAACAAATCACCCTTCAAAGACAGCTCGTCCTCTGAAATGGAGTGATGTTCAGAAGATGCATCTTCAACAAGAACTGAATCCTGTGCATCAGCACCAATCAGGACAGCAGGCAAACAGCCAGCCAAGGACAGACAGTCGGCCCAGGACAAACAGCAGCGGCACTTGAGCTTCTTTAAGAAGTGCCTCTAGCAGGGAAGGAGGAACTGGGAGCGTGTGCAGGTGGCCAGAAGGACRATTGATCTGCGATCAGAGTGTCRTTAAGTGCATTGTTCATGCACACATTACTTTGCAGCTAGCATGCGGCACCGATAAACGCCACGGTCTGAACCGGTAGGAGAACAACGTGATGTCAACCAGGTGAGGGAGGGCCCTTTATATACAGGCAGCCAGCACCACGACCAATCAGATGCAGGCACTTGTGTGGTGCGTTCAAAGCCCACAGGGCATACTGCCACAAAAGTTAAGTTTGAAATAGGAAATAAGCATGAAAAACGTGACATACTGTGTGGCCCGCAGATTGAGCTGAATGTATCATAAATGTTTTGCTGCGGACATGCAATGAGAATAAAAGTTTATCTTTTTTTTCCCTCGTGTCTTTGACCAATAAAAATAAATCTTTACTAAGTGTGTATTCAGACCAGGAAAGTCCTTTGGTCCACTTGTTTGGTCCGGACCAAAAGTGGACTTTATTTTTTTTTAGTTTGGTGCGGTTTGCTAGCCTGGCCCTTGCCTTCCTATGCAGCTCCGCTCAATTCTAGTTTCCCTTCACTGCTCCGTCTGGGACTTCTCCCATTAAGATGGATTTCGCTGGCAGATTTTTAGCCGGGCCAATCAGAGAACAGAACGTCAATTTTCTGCGCAGTGTCTGCTTGTAGTTTATTTTACCTGGGCCAATCAGCAAACAGAAGGAGGAGCTTTGAACGACTTCGACTTTCTGTGCAGTGTCTGCTAGTTATTTTAGCWTACGGCAGTGGAGGAAGAGAATGAAGCCAGTCTGTGTTGATAAGGCTTCCAAATTAAAATAAATTTGTCTGACAAAGCAGCAGCTCTCATTTACACTCGTYTTGTTCGGCTCAGTATATTTCTCCTCTCAGTAGGGTTGTTAACAGTACACGCGATTTCCTGTTAGCTTCTTAGCTTAGCCTCCGTCACAGTGACATACGTTGCAGCCAACTGATACAATTATTTTAAACTTCAGCAGAGGCCACGCCTCCTGCAAGAAATCGATTCTCAATGCATCAAGTCCAGACCCTTGTACGAAGCAAAGTGAAGGACAGGGTCTGGTTTAAACCAGGCTAGCGGTTTGCATTCACATTGTGCTTTTTTGCAAACGAACTATAACTTGTAAACAAAGCCACGAGGATGACAATAAATGCTCCCACTGGACAGAAAGTACGGGGGCGGGACTGAGCGCACAGACCCAGAAGAAGGAAGTCCTGCATGCTGTGGTTCTGATGTGCACATTTTTGCTGATAGTACAACTGCAATAGCATTTAAAATGTCAGAAGCAGCTAATTTAATGGTGGTTCTGTGATGAAATTCTAATTTTGGAGCGGCGTCAGTAAATGTGTCCTGCAACCCAAAAAGGAGACGAGATGCTCTGTGTGTTCTGATCCACTACATGCTGCCAGCAGAGCTGCTAAGCAGGAGACGACGAAACAGGTATGATTTCAGTTTATTTAGCTCAGCAATGGTAGCCCGTGAAGACCAAAAAGGCGCATTTATGCAGTTGGTTTGGTTTGAGTCTGGTCTGTATTTACACCAAAAGCGAACTGAAGCGAACTGCTCCAGAGTTCGTTTAGAAGCGAACCAAGACCACCTCAAAAAGCGGGTCTCGGTCTGGTTGGTTGATCCGCACCAGAGTTCGCATGAGTGTATTCACACCTGAACAAAAAGTCCGGACCAATGCTGGAAACAAACGCTGGTTTGTTTAAATCAGAGCAAATTGTCATGTCTGAATACACCCTAAATGACATCCGTTATAGTTTTTCAGTTGGTAATTTTATAATACATACCTCAGAAACATTAAGAATTACCATACATATTGCTGACAGGCAAGAACATTTGTAGTAAAAAAATGTTATTAGAAACATGCTCCTCCTGTAATAAACAAAATGTTATGCAAACTCATAAAAAACACAAGGTACCGGTTGTCCTGAAAGTTGGCTGTGAGGGGCCGTTTCTTCCTGTCCACATTGCAAGGTCGGGCGATGATCATTGTCGTCACTGGCTCAGGAAGGATTTTGCACCCTCTGGGCTTGTCCCACTGTTGAGGCTAAGATGTGCAGGCAAGTTCACTGGGGACATCCTCGAGTCCATCAAGCAGCCAATCTGACTTCATAATGACTGCCAAGACATGGGCACACTCCCCAGAGGAACTGAAACAAAACATTAAACCAATTTCAATAGATGTTTTGTAATGGCAGAAGGCTAGCAAGATAACTACACGTATACACAAAAACTACACGTGAATTTCAATGACATAAATACTTCTTTAATTTCTAGTTTGTTCATTTCCATTACCAACAATTAATAGCAAAAAAATGTATGTACGTGTGTATGTATGTGTGTGTATATATACAGCCTAATTGAAAAAAAAAATCAGATATCTAATTTGTTAAACCACACACCTTAACAGATGCTGAGGCATTCATACCAACCTATGAAAACTGAGTCGGTATGCTTCACTTGCTAAACAAACTTACAAACAAAAACAAAAAGCAAACTTTGCCAAATTGGGAAGGCAAAATATGCATAGACAGTGTCAGTCCAAGGCAAATAGTGTGTGCTTTGACTACAGGCACACAGTTGGCTACTGTTTTCACTGTCTCTCTTTGTTAAGCAGTGACTACAGGCTTGAAATAAACCAGTAAAGAAGCATACACAATTGGAACAATGTAATCAAAACATAATCCATAATTTCACAAGCTTGTTTATGTACTAGTAATAATTAGCTACTCACCTGCTTTTGCAAGTGCAAAATGCATCCAACACAACTTCGTCACTCACAGCCAGCGTGACTTTGTGCCCCTCATCATTCTTCCTCTGGCTACGAAAGACTTGGACTGTAATATCGATTTCACCTTGATTTCCCGCAAATAATTTCACAGACCTGATGTACAATTCGATTGCAAATTTTCTAGCCTGTCTTCTTTGCCTTAAATGGTTCATATGGCAAAAATGCCTCACCAAAAGTATCAGGTAACGTGTAAGTTTCACTACCACCGTCATTACTTTCGTGTTTGTTGTCAGAGGTTGGGGCGGCCTGAACCCCGCTTCCACAAGGGCGGAGCGATCTTAGCTTGAGCGTCATGTCAATTATTAAATTTATTCTTTTTTTCTTTGCATTAAAATATTACAGAGTTATTTACAGTTTATTTAATTTATTTATCAGATTATCAATGAAAAAGAATAATTAAAAAAGACTTAACCTCAGTT
>NW_013952941.1:152295-154394 GCF_001266775.1 Austrofundulus limnaeus
CCTCCTCCTCCACCACCACGGCACCTTCCCACCCCTGTCTCTCCCAACACACGCACCCGCACTGGAACCCGACTCGCACTCCCACCCACCCTTACTTCCCCTCTTCCCCCTTTCAACCTCCAACTCCTCCCACGTCCCTCATCTTTTCCTACAGCGATCATTTTAAGTGAGCGATCAGTTGTTCATTTTAATTTTATTCATTTARTTAATCTCAGATAACTTACAAACAGATTCAGAGCACAAAAAGTTCTTACTTTTGAAATTATTTCAGCATCAGTCGGTGTTTCTCTTCATCTCTTCATATGAATCATAATTAACCATTAAACTGCTGGAAGAAGTGACACTCACGTGTCTTACTGCGCATGCCTGATCAGGAAATATTTGATCCACCCAGTGGGTCTAGTAAACAAACCGTGAACGTGCATTAATCCTAAACCATTTACAGYTGGCTTGAATGAACCGCCTTAATTGAGCGTGGCTTGGTGTTCGTGCAATTGGTGTTCGTACAACTGATTACAGCTGTTGACAAGTTGAAGGCTAGTTCAAGCTCGGCTTACAGCTCATATCCTGAATTTAGAAATCTGACTTTTGTGCAATAGGCCTCAGGACTGAGAACCACTGAGCTACAAGATACTAAACGGGATAGAAACCAAACTAACTGGAGGATTTAAAGAACAGTTCAGCCCTTTAGAAGTAGGGTTCTGTGGAAAGTTTATGAACAATTAAAATCTTCCGTGTTGTAAAAACCATAATTTGGAGAAATAATTTCATTCTGACAGGACTAGCTGTTGCCAGCTCTATTTGTGCCTACAAATATGCAAATCACAAAATAACCTAAAACTGAAACCAGTTTAAAAGTTACTAAAAAAAACATTCAAATAACCTACAGTACCTATTTAAAACAGCAGCAATCCATTTCAGTCTAATCTCATTATGTTGGACTTACTTTCCTTCAATTAGAAGTTCTTAAAGAACTATCTACAACAATAAACACATTGTACTTATAAATACTTTTCCACATCAAAATGGCATATATCAGCCACTTTGGCTCAGGCAGATGTAAAACTATACCAGCCAAAATGGCTAAAAACAGCTAAATTATTTCCCTTTTCAGCCAAAATATTCCTTCACTGGATAAAGACTATTACATCCTTTAACACATTGTTAAAAGACATTACCATTCCATTCATTACCAGCACACTGTAACATCCAACATCACCAATTTCAGGTATTAAGAGACCCTAAGTATGAGGACACAAAAATTGTATTAATGGACAGCTCGTATTACTGGCTTCTGTACATAAAAAGGATCAAAAGAGCAGAGATAGTTTCACATACTGTACATAGGTATCAGTTACTATGGGCCAAGGTGAGCTAATAAAACATATACACAAACTCCAGGATGCAAAAAATATTTTGACAATAGAGGAAGCATTAGCTGCAATTTTGCAGTCCTCTGAGAAGAGTGAGCAATAAGAGGAGGATGTTGCCAGCAGAGAAGAGTCCTCCGAGGGCCAGAAGGGATCAGGGGAGGAATTCCTGCTAGGAGGTGGTGTGTTTTGTGTCCACAGCGCAAAAAAGGTCTGGAACCAACAAGACAAACTGTGGAAGACATGCATGGAAAGTGCACTTCACCATGATCAGTGGATAATGAATACAGTAGATGACAAGTGCCTGTAAACAAGAAGTAGAAGAAAAACAACCATCTTAATGATCTGAAACTATTGAAAATATAGTAGATAAAAAAGTGATTAAGGTTGTATTCACACCTGATAGTCCGGTAGACTCTGTTCAACTGGTGGCCAAAATTGCAAGATTTGTTGACATTTTCAGTTGGTGTGATTCGCATGCACACTGCACTTTGTCAAACAAACAAAACCCTGTTAACAACCTGCACCCCCCTCGCCTGTGGTGGCGCTGCACCAAGACCCACTGAAAGAATCAACATGAAAACTTCAGAAGAAGACATGGAGCTTCCTTCTTCACAAAATGTAAACAATGGGCCTCATGCAAGAACATGTTCGTATTCTTATCCTAAATTTCTCTT
The DNA here is from genome assembly GCF_001266775.1 of Austrofundulus limnaeus. Lineage (NCBI taxonomy): Eukaryota > Metazoa > Chordata > Actinopteri > Cyprinodontiformes > Rivulidae > Austrofundulus > Austrofundulus limnaeus. The sequence continues at coordinate 154,343 of NW_013952941.1, forward strand.
ACTTTTGTTCATACGAAGGGTTCATACGAACATGTCACGTCAGATTCAACAA
>NW_013952941.1:155151-156995 GCF_001266775.1 Austrofundulus limnaeus
TTGCTGCTGGACCCGCGACGCTATAGCGGATAAGCCGGCCAGACGGACAATTTATATTGTTAGTCTATATTATTACATTTAAAATTATAACTCTAATTCAAGCAGAATAGCCTATTGTCAACATAATTATGGAGTGTGATTTATTTTCAACTCAAAATATCTTCAAACTAACGAAATATAAAGTTATTAGGGAGGAAAACCGGTCTGGATAACAGCAGACTGACTGCTCGTAAAATATACGACAGGTCTGGACCACTCATGAATTTTGTTAGTATCTAAAAATCTTAGAATACGAAAACATTGGTGAACGCCACAAATTCTCCTAAATCACTCGTACGCACATCTTAAGAACAAATCTGTGCGTACAAACGGTTCTTGCATGAGACCCATTGAGTTGACAGATTTTAGTGGTTGTAGGACTTATTTTTTGTTTTTGGCAAATGTGCCTAACAAACAGGCTTCAACAATGAGCTCAGCATGAGAGGAAGATGAGACGGAACCGCAGAGAATGTTGTTTTCCAAACAAGGCAACTGAGATGGCTCCATAGTCTAGTGAGGGGGGGTCCCATGCATCTGAAAGATATATATATTTTTAACCTAACTTTTTGTACTCCTTAAGGTGTCTAGTAAATGGATTGTGTTGGCCCCAGAGCAAATTATTGTCCCATATATATTTTTATTGACCATCTTTAATGGCCGACCTGGATTTTCCATTGTGAATAATGAAAACTTTAAATCAACATAGCTCCTAAACTATACATCCGACAGACACCATTCACACCATTTTATTATTTTCTTTTCATGGGTAATTTGTTGAAAAAAAGATTCCTATAATTAGATCATGTTTGATGCATAATAGCTGGAGTAAATACACAAAAAAATCCTAAAATATGCCTAAACTGAATCGCAGGAACTTCTCCCCTGTACAAACTATTGATATTTTTTTCAAAGCTTTGTATATTTATAATCTTCAACATGCATAGTAAACACAAGTTGATGATAACCACTTGAAATTTTGTCACATTATTGTGTCATTTTGGTTGCCAACCTGGATTTCCGCAAATGCAAAAAAGAGAATGTAAAATCAACATAGCTCCTAAACTATACATCCGACAGACGCCATTCACTCCATTTTATTTTTGTTTTTTCATGGGTAATTGGTTGGAAAAAAGATTCCCATGATTATATCATGTTTGATGCATAATAGCTGGAGTAAACACTAAAAAAATGCTAAAATTTGCCTAAACTGAATCGCAGGTACTTCTCCCCTGTACACCCTATTGATATTTTTTGTCAAAGCTTTGTATGTTTATAATCTTCAACATGCAAAGTAAACACAAATTGATGATATCCACTTGAAATTTTGTCATGTATGTTTATTGTGCCATTTTGTTTGCCATCCTGGATTTCCACAAATGCAAAAAAGAGAATGTTAAATCAACACATTGGGCAGCTGTGGCGGAGTGGTTGGGGGAGTCGTCCTGGAACCGGAAGGTCGCTAGTTCGATCCCCCTTCCAGCCATCTCAGTCGTTGTGTCCTTGGGCAAGACACTTCACCCACCTTGCCTACTGATGGTGGTCAGAGGGTCCGGTGGCACCGGTGCATGGCAGCCTCGCTTCTGTCAGTGTGCCCCAGGGCAGCTGTGGCTACAGTGTAGTTTGCCATCATCAGTGTGTGAATGTGAGTGTGAATGGCTGTAAGTGTAAAGCACTTTGAGTGTCCTGGATGGATAGAAAGGTGCTATATAAGTAAAGTCCATTTACCATTTAATCTTGGACAATATCTGATGATCGACTCTTTTAAATGAAACCAGAGAGCGTTGACAGAGAGGAGAAGGTAGAAA
>NW_013952941.1:158197-160099 GCF_001266775.1 Austrofundulus limnaeus
TTGAAGGTAGATACACCTGAAACCCTAAACCCCTTCCGTATCTATAACCGAATTGGACCCAAGTTGAGGGCAGCTGTGGTTTAGTGGTAGAGCTGACTTGGGACCAGAAAGTCAGAGGTTCAACTCCCCGCCATGCCCACACGTCGTGGTGTCCTTGAGCAAGAGACCAAATCCCCAACTGTTCCCCAGCACTCACATAGCTGCCTGCTCCTCCACTTGGGTGTTTCTCATATGTGATAGGTCAAATGCAGAAAACAAATTATTTACAAATTATTAATCACCTTTACCTGAAGGAGCAGTTTTTATCCCACAAACAACAAAGTCTACTCAAACTGCATCCAAGAGTATCGTGTCTGGTTACTTGTCCAAGTGGTGGGGAGTAGAGGATTAAAGCAACTTGTTGCAGGGTTTGCTGTGTTTGTATCAGCTACTGGTGACAAACCCCATGAAGATCTACCTTGACTACTTCACCCCAAACAACCAGCATTTCACCGAGTACTCAGTCATGATACAGGTGGTGAAAACTGGATTCCTCCATGCAGATCTCCTCTAGAACAGTGATGTCTTGGGGCTGTCGCTGGGCGACATAAACTTTCAACTCCAAAGGTTTTCTACGGGGTTGAGAACTGGAGACTGGCTAGGCCACTCCAGGACCTTGAAATGCTTCTTACCAAGCCACTCCTTCATTGCCCTGGTGGTGTGCTTGGGATCGTTGTCATGGTGAAAGACCCAGTCAAGTTTCATCTTCAATGCTCTTGCTGATGGAAGGAGATTTGCACTCTAAATCTCATGATATATGGTCCCATTCATTCTTTCATGTACACGGACCAGTCGTCCTGGTCCCTTTGCAGAGAAACAGTGCCAAAGCATGATGCTGCCACCCCCATGCTTCACAGTAGGTATGGTGTTCTTTAGATGCAACTCAGCATTCACTCTCCTCCAAACATGACGAGTTGTTTCTACCAAACAGTTGTACTTTGGTTTAATCTGACTATATGGCTTTCTACCAATCCTCTTCTGGAACATACAAATGCTCTCTAGCAAACTTCAGATGGCCCTGGATATGTACTGTCTTAAGCAGAGGGACACGTCTGGCACTGCAGGATCGGAGTCCCTGGTGGCATAGTGCGTTACTGACAGTAGCCTTTGTTACATTAGTCCCAGCCTTCTGCAGGACATTCACCAGGTCCCCCATGTGGTTCTGAGATTTTTGCTCACCATTCTTGTGATCATTTTGACCCCACAGGGTGAGATCTTGCGTGGAGCCTCTGATCAAGGGAGATTATCAGTGGTCTTGTAGGTATTACATTTTCTAATTATTGCTCCCACAGTTAATTTCTTCACACCAAGCTACTTGCCTATTGCAGATTCAGTCTTCCCAGCCTGGTGCAGGTCTACAGTTTTGTTTCTGGTGTCTTACACAGCTCTTTGGTCTTCACCATAGTGGAGTTTGGAGTGTGACTGTTTAAGATTAAGAACAGGTGTCTTCTATACTGATAACAAGTTCAAACAGGTGCTTTTACAGGTAATGAGTGGAGGACAGAGGAGCCTCTTAAAGAAGTTACAGATCTGTGAGACAGAAATCTTGCTGGTTTGTTGTTGATCAAATACTTATTTTCCACCATAATTTGCAAATAAATTCTTTTAAAAAATCAGACAATGTGATTTTCTAGATATGTTTTCTCATTTTGTCTCTCATAGTTGAGGTCTAACTATGATGTCAATTATAGGCCTCTCTCATTTCAACTGGGAAAACTTGCACAAATGGTGGCTGACTAAATACTTTTTTCCCCACTGTATGTTTAGTTCATCTTTAAGCCTTCCTATCTACATAGACATTGGGGCCGGGAAGCACAGGAGAATCATAAATATCAGCAAACTGGCCAAATCCAAGGCGGGGGG
>NW_013952941.1:161858-164985 GCF_001266775.1 Austrofundulus limnaeus
TGTCCATAGACTGGGCTCTCTTTCCTGCAAGAAATTTGCATTTTTAAAAATACTGACAATAATAATATATAGAAAAAAAATGATCAAAGGAGAAAGGTGCATACATACCACGCTACCAATTGAACACGTGTGAGGGGAGGAAGACAACCTCACCCTCATTGCATGGAAGCCCCATCTATCGCACACACAGATGCAGAAACCAATATAAAACAAACATACTTACCTAAAAATAAACTGTTTTATAAAAATGCATACCATCAGGAGGAGAAGRTACTTGTGTCCTACGTCGAGCAGACAAACTTTTTCCTCAACTGAACAGAATAAAAACCCCACCAGTTAACTCCAAAGATCCCAAAATCCGCCGCTTTCAACCATGACTGTACTGACCAAGTCAATAAGTTCATTAATAACAGCCCGGCTGCAAACTTCTCCTTCGCTGTTTTAGAAAACAGTACTCAGACAGAGTAAATCAATTAAACCAGCTTCATGCTGTGGCACTGGTAAGCCGGAAGTTCAGTGAAAGGTCACAGTAAGGAAACTGGCTCACTTATCTAGGGCACCCCCTTCTGGTGATTAGCCAACCAATTTACCTGTTCAGTAAACTTATTATAGGTAACACCCATTCTGCTACAGAAGCATGTCATGGCAGTAAGTACCTGCTGGCCCTATGTATTGATGCAATATGACTTTGCAGTACTATAATTATTTATCTCCTCTGAAAACTTGGTGAGGAGTGGTCTGTGGAACCAGAAGTGTTCAAGCACATCGAGGCCTTCACATGTCTGATGTATGGCCACGATCAGGAGAAATGTGTGAACAGCATAAGAAGCATCATTCTCAGAAAGATGATCTGGGAGGATGAGACCATCACCACAAAATTGAAGGTGGACCTCTCTTGACTGCCTCCCTGCAGGGAGAACCTGGTTCCACATGTTAATCAAGTCAACCCCCATCTGGCCATATTCAAAAGAGCTACCACACTGGCCAGAGCTGAGTGAAGATGGTACCCTGGAGCCAGTGTGGTCATATGGCCCTATCTGCCCTACTACACTGATTGACAGTAGAGGATATAGATGAGGACGACACTGAAGAGCAAGATAACGATTATGAAGACTTTCTAATTGATGAATAAAAAATTTTGGGGTGGTTTTCTTTTCTCCAAGGCCCAATTACACCTATTTTTTTCCTATATTTTTCCATTTATTTGGGTGACAATGCTTCATAAATCCTCCAGTCATGTCACTACCCATCTCCATTAAATCCTCATGCCAAAATGGAACCAATACTGGTGTCATTTTCCCCTGAACAATATGTTGATTTAACATTCTCTTTTTTGCATTTGTGGAAATCCAGGTCAGCAAACAAAATGGCACAATAAATTTACATGTGACAAAATTTCAAGTGGATATCATCAACTTGTGTTTAATATGCATGTTGAAGATTAAAAATATACAAAGCTTTGAAAAGAAATCAATAGGGTGTACAGGGGAGAAGTTCCTGTGACTCAGTTAAGGCAAAATGTAGCATTTCTTTAGTGTTTACTCCAGCTATTAGGCATTAAACATGATATAATCATGGAAATCTTTTTTCCAACCAATTACCCATGAAAAGACAAAAATAAAATGGGGTGAATGGTGTCTGTCGGATGTATAGTTTAGAAGCTATGTTGATTTTACACTCTTTTTTTTTGCATTTGTGGAAATCCAGGTCAGCAACCAAAATGGCACAATAAACATAACATAACAAAATTTCAAGTGAATATCATCAACTTGTGTTTACTTTGCATGTTGAAGATTATAAATATACAAAGATTTGAAAAAAATAATAGGATGTACAGGGGAGACGTTCCTGTGATTCAGTTTAGGCGAATTATAGTAATTTTTTGTGTATTTACTCCAGCTATTATGCATCAAACATGATCTAATCATAGGAATCTCTTTTTCAACAAATTACCCATGAAAAGACAAAAATAAAATGGGGTGCACGGTGTCTGTCGGATGTATAGTTTAGGAGCTATGTTGATTTAAAGTTTTTATTATTCACAATGGAAAATCCAGGTCGGCCATTAAAGATGGTCAATAAAAACATATACGGGACAATAATTTGCTCTTGAGCCATCACAATCCATTTACTAGACACCTTAAGRAGTACAAAAAGTTAGGTTAAAAAATATATCTTTCGGGTGCCCCTAGACTACCATGTGAGGCAGTATTCACAGAGAAGGAGCACATCCAACTTCATAGCAATGATTTTCACATTATACAGACATTAAGCAAGGTATTTACAAGATATAAGTAACTTTATTACTGTTATTACTTAGAATGACCTGTATTATAGTTCACTTCCTGCTTTTGGAGCAGTCTCTGATTCACTTAGCATTCACACATGCAATCAAACCACACCAGAGTTTGCTTCAACTGAACCAAGACCTACATTTTCATGTGGACCAGAGTTCGCTTTTTTGGTCTGCATCAGAGTTCAATTGCACTCATGACATCTCCTCAAACGAACTAAAGCAGACTAAACATGGCTGGTTTGAATACACCCTAACAGCATTTTTATTACACTTTTCTGAGAAGGACCGTTTTGAGCCTTAAGRTAAAGTGTGTAAGTTTTATTTTTCAAATAGTCATTACTCTAAAAATAATAATGCAACAAAGATCAATGGGCCTCATGCAAGAACCATTCGCACGCACAGATTTGTTCTTAAGTTGTGCATATGAGTGATTTAGGAGAATTTGTGGCATTCACCAATKTTTTCGTATTCTAAGATTTTCTTCAGATACGAACAAAATTCACGAGTGGTCCAGACTTGTCGTATATTTTACGAGCAGTCAGTATGCTGTTATCCAGATGGATTTTTCTCACTAATAACTTCATATTTCATTAGTTTGAAGATATTTCGAGTTGAAAATAAATCACAATCCATAGTTATGTTGACAGTAGGTTATTCTGTTTGAACTGGATTTAGATTTTAAATGTAACTAACGACAAAAAATCGTTAGATTAAATTAAACTGGCTAGTAATGCTGTTGTATAGCACTACAATTTTAATATGAAGATCTCAAACAAAAAAAAAACTACTTAAATTATGCATTAATTGAAGTTTGGAGGCATTTTAAAATGC
>NW_013952941.1:166161-168783 GCF_001266775.1 Austrofundulus limnaeus
TGAATAAACAATATTCTTAACTTTCTAACATCACTTACTTGTATTCCACGCACACAAATCGAAAATAAAAGGGCAACAACAAACTGCAAACAGTAACTAAAACTACACAAATGTGCTCAGTAACTCTCGGCTCCTTCCTTTTCTTTTCTCCCTTCTTTCATCAGCGTGCTGATCCACATGTGCTCTAAGCTCCGCCCCCTTACGGTCTCAGCAATTGAGCAGCCTTTTTCACAAAAATTGTTGCCGTTGTAACACACCTGTGCCCCAAAAACCCTACGTGAGTGCAGTTGAAAATGAAGAGGGTGGAGGTGTGTGGTGGAGGATGGGGAGAAAAAAAACTGAGGGAGCAAAAATGCTCCCACAAGGGGCCAGCTCCCCCACTGACCCCAGTAGGCTCCCCCGCTCCCCAAGACCCACCCAGGGTCTGAGGCCCCCAAGACCTCCTCTCCGGACAGACCGCCAGGCCTGGAAGACCCCAGATCACGGACAGACAGAGCCCGGAGGACCGCCAGAAACCGGGACCAACAGACCCCCTGCCCCAGAGCCGCACAGATCCCCCAAGACCCGATCCCTAGCACCACAGCCAACCCGCAGCCCAAAGAAGCTACCGAACCCCAGCAAGGACGATCTAGCCGAGAGCTCACACCCATCTGCCGACAGCGCAAGGAGGGACCAAAAGCGAGCCCCCGCCACAACAAAGGGGCCAGCTAGCCGACCCTGCACAGCCCGCAGCCGCCACAACGGCCATCCACCCAGCCCCACCCCAGAAGAAATACTACACCCACCCCATCATTCAGACAACTCACAGAACATATAGCATGCTAGAAACCTAGGCTGGGTTGGCCTATACCCTCCCACAGCCCACCGGTCCCGCCTCCAGCCAACCCAACCCCCCAGCTTCGAACCCGCAGCCCACCAGCGCACTAAAAGGCCCCCCGCCCAGAGCCAGGCACCAGGGCACAAACCRGCCCAGAGCCTGGCAACCCGCCCGCYAGGCCTCAAGCMCCCCAGACCCCAACAGGACCACAGCCCGGGGGGGCACGACCCCAGAATCCTAAGCTCCTCGCGCCCACCCCGAACCCACCTCAGCACAGCCAGGCCACAGGGTCAGCAACCCATGACTGCTGCCACAGACCACCTAAGAGCCCACATGCAGCCACCAGAATATGTCCCCCAGACCCCCCAGGGCCCCCCAGGGCGAGAGCCGTGCCCCTCCCCNGGGTAGCGGTGCGCGACTGCTCTTCTGAATAAATGAAACCTATGTAACACAGTTGTTTACACCTAAATTAAAGTATTTGACCAAAGAAAAACCGGAGCATGACTACAGAGAGAKATAAATATGATTTAGATTTTTATTTCTGTGACAGGAGACATGACATTAACAGCAGTTGTCATTTCATTCCTCTACTTTAGCTCCTTTAGTTCCACAGCTGACGCTGCAAAAAATTACCTTTTTTTTTCCTGGATCTCCGAGAGCAGAACTTTAATGTCTGAACTCGTAAAGTTCTTCTTTTTTACTTTGCGATGTCATTTATGAATGGACACTTCCTAGTACATGTGGCAGGAAATGTATATCCTTATATGGTGTTTTTTGGGGTGGTAATTATGTAAACCACCTCTCCCCGTGCACGAGCACCTGGTATACATTCATCAGTTTATGCTCCTCATTTACACACTTTTCCTGAAGATAGAAGAGTTTGTTGAATCTGACGTGGCATATTCGTATGAACCCTTCAAAGGAACAAAAGTAAGAGAAATTTAGGATAAGAATACAAACATGTTCTTGCATGTGGCCCAATGTTATCAATTATTGACCTAGTCAAGGCTGTAATAACCTCATGCCAAATATTTTTGAAAATATTGTATATTTTGTGATTTTCTCATTAAAAAAATTATTTTGATAAAAATTATCCATACGCCTCTTCAGAGGCATCACAGAATACATGAATGCCTYTCATACAGTTGGGCTGGTCTAGCCTGGGACTGKTGTAGCACCTAGGCAGTGTGATCTTGTGCAGCTGTTCCAGCTCTGCTTCCCATGCATGCCACTTCTGCAGCAGCTCCTCGGGGAGTTGTGGGTCATCCCAATCCCTCTTTTTCTCCCACAGGTGGCGTACGATAACTTTGGCTCGGGTGGTATAAGGAACTATGTACCCAAGAGAATCATACTGGGTGGCTAAAACTCTATAAATATTCCTCATAGTAGCCACTGAGCAATGGATGTGTCTATGTTTGTAAGTGAGGGTGTCAGACTTACAGTTCCAGTGTAGCCCAAGGGCTGGCTCTTGGATGTCTGCCTGGCCTTGACTGAGCCACAGTTCACAGCTGGATGACCTGAGGTCTGGAGGAAGATGGTGGATGACGTCTGGACTGTTACTGGCCCCACTGCCTCAGTTCAAATCCCCCATCAGCCAGAAGGTGACGCAGTTTGTCAACGAGTGTCTTGGCAGCTACTGGGCATGTAAGACTCTGTAAGCAGTTGTCCACGTAGAAGGACTTGTTAATGGCAACACAAACGTCTTCTTCTGGTTGGCTGTGATCCAAGACGTGTTTCTGCAACGCGAATGTTGCACAACAAGGGCTGCAAGTAGTTCCAAATGGAAGTACCTGCCACTCATAGAC
>NW_013952941.1:172733-180305 GCF_001266775.1 Austrofundulus limnaeus
TCATTTTCAGAAATTCCCACCATGCTGTCAGAGATGAGCTGATATTAATGCTTTTAAAACAAACATGTTGTTTTATGTTCATGCTAATGAATGGAAGATCTGAAACCCTAATGTTATGGCACAGTGTTTGTTCAATGTCAATCCAGGATTTGTCTAATGGGTTAGGATTTATCCATTTTGAGAGGTACTGTAACCTGTTGGCCATGAAGTAGAGGTAGAAGTTGGGAAGATCTAGCCCTCCCTTATCTTTAGTTTTCTGTAGTGTTTTTAGACTAATGCGTGGGGTTTTATTTTTCCAAAGGAATTTAGAGATGAAAGAATCCAGGGATCTGAACCAGTCAGCTGAAGGTTTATTTGGTATCATTGAGAATAAATAATTTATTCTGGGTAGTACCATCATTTTAATTGAAGCAACTCTTCCCATAAGTGATATGGGTGGATTAATACTAATTAATTAATTAATTAATTAAGACCCATATCATAAGTGATATGGGTGATATGGATGGATGATTCCCATCTAGTTAGATTGTCAATTTTCTTTAAAAGCTGGATGTGGTTTAATTTTATTAAGTCTTCCAATCTATGAGAAACATTAATACCCAAATATTTAATATTACCTGATTGGAGTCGTGTATTAAGAGAACTGTTAAGAACACAGTTTATTGGAAGAACTGTAGATTTGACCAGTTTTTGGAGTAGTCACAAATTCTTGAAAAATAATTTATTAAATCAATAACCTGAGATAGAGAGCTTTCTGAACATAGAACATAAAATTAGTCTTTATACTGATGATGTCTTACTTTTTATTCAATGTTCATTGTATGCCTTTAATGTCTGCAGTTTGCCTGATTGCAGCCGCTAAAGGTTCAATAAAAATAGCAAACAGTGAGGGGGACAGTGGACATCCCTGCCTGGTGCCTCTCTGAAGAAAAAATCTAGAAGAAATTATTTGTCCTGACACATGCTGTTGGTGAGCTATATAATATTTTTAACCAGTTAATAAAATAATTTCCAAAACCAAATTTACACAAGGTTGCAAATAAGAATTTCCAGTTTACTCTGTCAAACGATTTTTCTGCATCTAAAGACAGAATAGCCATTCCAATGTTTTTACTTTGAGAATGATCTATTAAATTAAAAATCTGCGTGAATTTGTAGATGAGTGCCTTCCTTTTATAAAACCAGTTTGGTCAGGATGAATTATGAGAGGAGTTATCTTCTCCAATCTTTTGGAGAGGGCCTTACTGATTATTTTAAGATCGACATTAATAAGGGAAATATGAYGATAACTGGTAGGGAATACAGGGTCTTTGCCTGGTTTTAACAGAAGACTAATGTTGGCTGAATTCATAATTACTGGAAGTCTGCCATGTTCCCCTGACTCCTGCAGCATTCTGTGAAATACAGTTGATAAAATATTCCAGAACATTTTATAGAATCCTGCTGGAAAACATCTGGTCCTGGAGCTTGTTTTATTAGGCATGCTTTTTAATGCTTCACAGAGTTCAGCTGATGTCAGTGCAGAGTCTAGTTCTGATGACTGAGTACTGGATAATTTTAGAAGTATTACTTTTTCCAAGAAACAGTCAATATCCTCATCTGATGGATATATTTGTGAGGTGTATAGATTTTTATAAAATTGCATAAAAATACTATTTACTTTTCCCTGATCGTAAGTTGAATTCCCAGTTACGTCTTTAACACCAGATGTAGTTGATTTTTCTTTATTTATTTTAAGTTGGTTAGCTAAGAAGCTTCCTGATTTATTATGTTCAAAATTTTCTAAACGAAGTCTTTGTACCAAGAATTTATTTTTTTGTCGATAATTTTATTCAATTCTAGTTTTGCTTTCCACATTATTTGCTCTATCTTTTCTCCTTGCAGAGCTTCTAACAATTTAATGGATTCCTCTAAATCCTGAATACATTTATTTTCAGATTTCTTCTTATTTGTTGAGAATGATATTATTTTGCCTCTCATAACTGTTTTTCCTGCCTCCCAAAGAGTAGATGCTGATGTACCTGGTAAATCATTATACTTTAAATATGATGACCAGTCTTTTTTGAAGTATTGTAAAAACTGTCCTCAAGCAGTGATGTATTTAATCTCCAGTTTATACATTTTTGGTATTTCTTTCCTATTAACTAGAGTTTAAAAAAACTGGTGCATTATCACTAACAGCAATAGGGAAGATTTCACCGTCCGAAATGTTAGTTAGTAATGATGAACTACTTACTAAGAAATAATCCAGACGAGAGAAAGAGTGATGAACATGTGAGAAGAAGGTATATTCCTTGCTGTTAATGCATCGCAAAGTCCATAATCACTCATGTACTGTTTAACAACATTTATCAATTGTCAACCGCGCTGAGTTCCTGCTGTATTCAGCCTGTCTATGTTACCATGTAGACCAAAGTTGAGGTCACCTCCCAGAACTAGTGAGCAATCAAGGTGATTTGATAGTGCAGAAAAGAAGTCATGAAAAAATGAGGCGTCATCAACATTTGGGCCATATAAGCTAACGGATATAGAATTTTTGATTATTTATAGATAATTTTATTATTATATATCTCCACTCTGGATCTGTAACCGTCTCTAATACAGTGAAATTAATATTTTTATGTATTAATATTGCTACTCCCCTCTGTCTTGAGTTATAGCAGGATGAAAATACTTTAGGAAACTCAGGAGATTTAAAATAATCCACAATTGAAGCTGATTTATGAATYTYTTGCAGTAAGACAACATCTGCCTTTAATCTTTTAACTTGATCAAAAATCCTATATTTTTTCTGCTGGCTTCCGGCTCCATTCACATTCCAAGTGACAAATCTTAGTGAGCCCATACCTGTATATGAGAAAATAAAGTTATGCCACACCTGTTATCATAACAAGACCTGGGCAAAAACATAATCTGTGATTGGTAACAAGTTGAGATTACAGTAGTAGTATATGAAAGAAAATGTTTTAAGAAGCAATAAAGCAGGTGCTGCAGGTGAAAGTAAGAGAAACCTACTTATGAAATGTCTGTGTGTATGAGATATAGGTGTGCATGAGTCTGTGTGCTTGTGTACAAGTATTTACTGTGTGAGAAAAAAGAACAAGAGGTAAAAATAGTGATGTAAATGAAGAGAAAGGGAAAGAGAAAAAGAAAATAATAAAAATAAAACAAAACAATGAAAATAAGAAAAACCCAAAATAACCATCATGACTCCATGCTCCACCAAAAGTGCAAACCACCAGCTGAGCTGGGCTTTACATTTTAATTACAATTGGTAAATGTTTTTAATATTTTAAATATTTTACTAACCTTTTATGGAGTTCCTAATAAAGCCACAGAGTGATCTCATGGTCTCTGAACAGCTGGCCATTGATGTAAAGTTTATCTACAGCTATAGAAGCTCTGATGCCTTCACTGATGTTTTTTTCTTTCTGATTGGGAATAACACGCGCCTTCGTTCGAGGATTTCTTTTAGAAACTGATCACTAACACTAAAATCCGTACCACGCATTTCTTTGCCTCGGCTTTTCACCTGCTCTTTTTGTTTGAAATGCTCGAATTTAGCTATAATTGGGCGAGGTCTATTATTGCCGTGTCGCTTATCACTGAGTTGGTGGACACGGTGGAATGTGATCTCTTTAACTGCATTGCTTGGAAGTTTTAGTTGTTGTTGAATAAAATCCTGAACCAAGGCTTCAACGTTTTCCTCTGCTCGCTCTGGATCCCGGAGAAGACCAGATTGTCCCGCATGCCCCGAGCCTGGATATCMAGAATTGTTTCCTTCATTTTCCTGTTTTCTCCRAACAGCTGCGTCATCTCCTCGGTAAGATGTGTCATGTTTTGTTGTCCGCCGCGAGCGATGTTACCTGTTCCTGGCTGAACTCCAGGGATTCTCTCAGGGACTGGAACTCTCTGTGAAGAACTTCCACCAGGGTGAGTCGGGCATCGAGGCTAGTTAGCTTTTTATCAATGGAGTCCAGTACCTCCGTGAAGCTTTTTTTCTGGAGAAGCAGTGGAGGTGCTTGCCGAGCTTTCTGAATGCGTACGTTTAGACACTGGTGTGGCCATGTTTGAGGGTGCGGTTGTTTGTTATTTGCCCATCATGAAATTATCGAAACGCGTCCAAATAACACTCCAGACTCTCCAAGGTTTCCCCATCCAGTTTGTTTTATTGTAAAAAAWATGCAATGATTAGTATTTAGGTCCAAAAATGAAATATTTGTTTTTTTATCTTAATTGAATCATGCACTCTCCGAGTGCTTCTAGTTCCATTTGGAAACCAAAGGGAGGTCCAAAGCTCTCCCTCAGCATTTCATTTGCTTCTTTATTTTATTTTATTTTTTTAGCACAGACAGAAAAAAAGAAACTTTGAATTTTCCAATATATGCTGTTCGTATTATCATCGATTTCATGTAGACTGTCTATACAGTTAACTGTCATCCACAAATGCTTGTTGAACCTCTATTGTGTGCAAAAATGTAAACACCATCCAGATATGCCACCATCTTTTCTGGACCAAGGCTTTAAAATGTACTGAGACAAATGGAAAACATCCTCTGTTCTAAAGAGAAAAAGGACCAGTGAACCTTTCACACAACCTTGCACAAAGTTAAAAAGCATGTCTCTCTGATGGTATGATGGTGAATTTGTGTCCATGGCATAGCGGCCTACAAAACCGGAAATGCACCATCAGTGCAGAAAAGTATATACAGGTTTTACAGCAACAAATGCTCCCATCCAGAAAAGAAAACCCAGGACTACCCAGCTAGAAGAATGAACACTCTCCTCTAAAAACTCCAACAACTGGTCTCCTCATTAGCAAAATATTTACAGACTTATTAAAAGAAAAGAGGATTATTCACAGCGCGAAACATTAATCCATCCTGACTTTTCTGGGATGGGTCAGTGCCATAAAATTCAAAACTACTTGATTTTTTTTTCAAAGAAAATTGTACAATTTCAGACTTTAAACATTTGACATGTTTTACTGTATTTCATTGTTAATAAAATATTAGATTTAAAAACCAGTGCTTTCCGTTTTTATTTGCTTTTTACACAAAATCCCAACGTAATCGGAATCAGAGCTGTACTTAACCAATTTTTATATACTTAAATACTTACTTGCCAGTGTCAGTAAATAAAAATATTAGCTGTGAGTGTGAACTAGAGCACACATTATGTAGATCAAGGGTTTCAAACTCATTTTCACCGAGGGCCACATGAGCATGATGATGGCTCTCGAAGGACCAGTTGTAATTACCTTTTATCATGTTTAACTTTGGCTAAACACAAAACATCATAATTCTGGTCTTGTTGCTATGGCTGAGCATCGCTAACAAACAATAGCTGGTATTTCCTGCATAGAAACTTTTGTTTAACACTTCCTCTTATAAATACTGAAAATTACTATGTGTATGACTAATTGAATGTGAAATGAATATTTTATAAATACTATCAATCCATCCTTTATCTATCTATACTCACTTCTTCCTTTCAGGGTCATGGGGGTCACTGATGCCCATAGCGGAGGACACCCAGGACAGGTTGCAAGTCCATCACAGGGCTTTTACTACTAAATTTGCAATTACTATTAAAAGTAAAACTTTTAATCTCTGATGAGTTGTGGTAAGTCTTGAATTCTGAACTCTCCCACTTCCCGTAAGAGATTTCCCATCCTTAAAGGGGCAATATCGTGTAAAATTGTCTTTTTTGAGCTTTATTCCATGTTATTACATTATCCCCTCATCTCTCTAAGTTGTGACAGAATCAGTAGGAGGCTTTTAAAGAGAAATAGCTATGATGTGAAATCAAATTTATTTTTGATTTATACATATAAACAGCATTTTCACAACAGCTGAAGGTGACATAGTTATTTTATTATGGTATAGAATTAAACTATATGCCTGAGAAACACATAATATTGTCCCTTTAATTAACATACATTTTGGGGGATGTAATTTATAGTCTATGCTGGCTTTAAAGCAGCATATTTTGAGACATTGATACAGGGCTATTCAACTAAATTGCTCAGAGGGGCACAGTTACAAAGCCAAAAGCTCAGGGGCTGGGCAAATACTATTATATTTCACATTTCTAATTTGTTTATTTTGTTGTATTGCATAAATTTTAAGTTTACAAATGATATAAAATCTTTTTATATTAACTTAAGCCAAAATAAAACTAATAATCAACAGCGGGCCAGACAAAAGTCACCCAGATTTGGCCTGTGAGCCTTAAGTTTGACATGTGATGTAGACCTGGAAAAGCTAAATTAATTTCTGTCATTGTTTATTTCATGTCTGTTGTGGCTGAAATGAACCGAAAGATGAGCAGGCGGGCAGGAGGACAAGCTCTGGATCTTGAAGACTTGAATTTTAATACCTGTTCAAATAAAGGTTAATTTGCTTCCTTTGGGCAGTTTTTCTGCTTACAGATGGTCTACTATCAACAAACAGTGGAAATGGGGAAAACATAACAAGTAATGCTAAACTGCATTCCTAAAATTATCATGGGACAAATTTAAACAAGGAACCAAGAGCTAGCAGAATTTAAATGCATTGTATCATCATACAGGACTTAAAATTTTAATAGATGCAAAATAATCTTGTCCACATAGCAACAGCAGCATTCTGAATATTTTATTTATGAAGAGGAATAGCTGTCTTTCTCAAACTTACCGATGGTGATCTGACTGACGCAGCTGTAAAAGGTTCCTGAATTGTGGCTGCTGCTGCTGGGTTCATGGTCTGTGAGAAGGGACAGAGGAACACTTTACACGGGGTTTTACCCAAAGCAATTTACTGTACAACAAAGGTATTGAATTTTTTCTGTACAAGTGAACATTTGTTAGTTTCATCTTTGCTTTTGTAACATAGGAAGAAAAATGTTTCTGCAGCCTCTGTAGTTCAAATAATAGTTTCAAATAAGCTCACAAAGCCACAAAAATAGAAAAATATTTTAACCAGTAGGTTTAATGGGATTGAAACCCCTAATCTTGCAGAGAACCACATCTTGACCACCTTCACATAAAACCTCCCACACTAAAATGACAGGTGTTTCAGTTTCATTGTCTAACCCCTGTATGTTCTCAAGTACTTATATTGCCCAGTAATTATGTTCTCAAGTACTCATGTTCCCCAATACTCATGTTCCCCAATACCAATGATCCCCAATACCTATGTTCCCCAGTACCATGTTCTCCAGTACTTATGTTCCCCAATGCCTATGTTGTCCAATACTTATGTTCCCAGTACCAATGTTCCCCATACCCATGATCCCCAATACCTGTGCTCCCCAGTATTTTGTTCTCCAGTACTTATATTCTCGAGTACCTATGTTCCATAATACCTATGCTCCTCAGTACCAGTGGCGGATGCTGGTCTTTCAACAAGAGGAAGCTCAGTTTTGGCCTACATCATAAAATGTGTGGGTTATAAATTCTACCCTCAGTTCCTTTTCAAGAAAATGATCTGTGACAGGTTTGTTTAGTTAATAGTATTTATTCATTTCATTTTTAAAAACAAAACATTACATACAACAAAACAATACAAATAAAATAAAATGAAAGGCAGC
>NW_013952941.1:181032-186859 GCF_001266775.1 Austrofundulus limnaeus
GTTCTAGACAGTTTATCAGCTAAAAAAAGCTAATTTTGGGGTAAGTTACTCTTTAAACAGAGCCCGACAGAGGAGGGAGGGGCGGGGAGGCTGTTGCCGTGCAGCGCTTCAAGAGCTGACCTGCGTCTGACCTCAAAGTGCACAAGCGACCAACTTCAGCGTTGGCTGCGATTTTGAAGCTGAAATCGCGTTTGGTGTGAACGCAGCATTTGTCACACCAGGACAGCTAAAAAGACCTGTTACTTTTCCCCACCTTTTGCACCAAATTAATCTGAGGAGTTTATCAGCCCTGCTGTTTAACTCTAAGTTTTTCTCTGTAAACAAGACTATAACGGCTTCACCAAAATCCGGTCCACAACCTTCAAACTGTCTGCCATGCAGCTTGTTACTGGCGCGAGGCTAGTGTGAAGTGTGTCTGTCTGTGAGTGTTTTATGACGGTGAAGGGGCTCAGCAGCACCCGCGCTGGACAGAAGTCAGAAAGAGTGAAAGAAGTCTGTCTCCAAACATAAGCAGCTACAGAAAATACACCAGAAATAGAAGTTTGATTTGTTGCTAGTCGTTTTATTGTTTTTTCATTTTTATTGTTTGTTTGGAAAAAAAGAAAAACCTTTTCTTCTCTGTGGCAACACTTCTGTCATTTTAGGCCTCACATGGAGAAAAGCCTTGAATTTGGGTTTGGTTTTGTGTTTCTTTTTGGACCTGGGCCCAGAGTCTGTGCTGTTTTAAAATTATTTAGGAAAGAAAAAAGCAGGTAAAGATGAGTGGATCCAGCCTACATTTAAATAAATACTCAGTCACTTCTTTTAAGTGAAAGTTCAACAAAAAGGTAAAAAGATAAAAAATCTGTTCTGGGCAAGCTCACTGCAAAACTTGTAATGGGGGCTCATCCTTATGTTATCAAGAAACAAATATTTTATGCTTACAGTGGTGTTAGGCCTACAGTAAGTGCTACAATCTGAGGAAGGTAATTCGGGGTAACATAAAGTGTCTTTGATGAGTTTGACTAATATCCATCTTCAGCAACTTATCTGTAGATGGGTTGCAGAGGCAACAAGTCCAGGTGAAAAACCCAGACAATCCCTCTCCCCAGTGACACTTTCCAGCTCTTCCTTGTTGACCGCAAGATGTTTCAAGGCCAGAGAGGATATAATCCCTCCAGTAAGTCTTGGGTTTTCCCTGGGGTTTCCTACCAATGCAAAATGTCTGGAACACCTCAAAAAGGAGGTGTCCAGGAAGTATCCTAATCAGATGAACCACCTCAACTGACTCCTTTCGATGTGGAGGAGCGGCGGCTCTACTCCGAGCTCCTCACCCTATCTCTAAGGCAGAGTCCGGCCTCCCTACAAAAGAAGTTAATTTTGGCCACTTGTATCCGGGATCTCATTCTTTCATGATCCATGCCTCATGAACGTAGGTGAGGGTTGGAATGTAGGCAGACCAGTAAATCCAGAGCTTTGCCTTTCAACTCAGCTCTTTCCATTGTCAAGAAACCTGGCTACACCAGCCATCTCAAGAGTTGGAATCAGGCCAGCAGAGCCTCCTTCCGACTCTCAACAGAGAGGAGGACGGGACAGGAAGAGAAGCCACAAGAGGGACCGAGATGCAGGCCAGAGGGAGAGGAAGATCAAGAAGAAAAAGGAGTGATAAATATTAATGTTGATCAATTTTAATGCTGGCAAATAGATAACATGAGTAATTATTATATGCTTAATTGCAAAGTATGATTTAACTAATGTACTGTGATAATCAATGTGTTTTCAATGTAAGATGGTGATTTAGGAAGAAGTAGTATGTCTTAGAATGAAGGAAGGGTGTGTGTGCTTTTTGGACAGTAAAAAGGAACAAACAGTACTTCTATAAAACATAAATAGCAGAAGTAGGGGTTTTCTGGAATGTCCCAGAGGCCTGTGGTGAAAAACAAAGTGGTTTTGACTCGCCATAAAAAAAGTCCCTGACAGTCCTATTACCAAGAATCAGCAAGATTACTTCGTTCTGGGAAAGTACAGAAAAACCTGTGGTGGAAACTCACAACCTTACCACAGAGGGTAAGGAGCGGGGTGAGCAGGCCCAAAAAGAGAATAAAAGAGGAGCAGTTTCAGCAGTCTTGGTCTTCTGGCCCCGACTGGAGAAGAGGCAGCAAAGAAGGCGAGGACAGCCCAAGAAGAGGAGCAAGCAGATCCGAAGGACATCTCATCTGGGACACGCTGGCACACTTCTCTCCAGTGATCTACGGACCGAAGACCAGATCAACCCAGCCCAGCCCTGTGAAGTCCTTTTTAGGTAACAATCTGATGCTTCTCATGGAGGTAATGCTAATACTGCTTCAACCTGTCCTGCCATCCCCAAATTAACAGAAAATGCCACACCACCTAGTCATAAAGTTAGGTCAGCGCATTAGAGCTTTTTATTTTTATCACCATCAATTATTATTCAATATTCTTAATTTGTATAATCAAATGTGGCTTTTCTTGCAAATTCCTATTAAACTGCTTACAGCATCATAAAGACAATTTCATGACTGGACATTGATTTTTAAAGTTTTTCTCTGATTACATGAGAGTGTTGTTACTTCAAGGCAACAAAGTGTTAACATATTAATGAGAATGCGTGCTTTGGAGCCAAGAGGTAACGAAATGAGGTCATAAAATAATAATAAGTTCATTTTTAATGGTTATTAGCCTAGGGAGATAGGATAACTCCCCATAACAGTTCCCTTGAGACCTGCTGTACAGGTCACTAAACATTATCTCGGTCACAGTAAGAAGTGCACATCCTAAAAGGGAGTGGCTGCCAGGAACAGTGGTGACTGGCAGCTGGAGGTGTCCTGAGCTACTACGCTGATCCAGAGGCTGGGGTTCACGAAGGGAGCGACCACTGGAAGGAAGGCAGCTAGAGACCGAGCTAAAGGCTCCCGCCCCTGTCTCCCGGAGGAGACAGACTGGACACGGCCACACGGCCTGGAGGCATGACTAAATTAAATTACAGTGGACTGTAATTTATTTCTTTCACTTCTATTAAAATGCATTTAAATGGGGAGCAAAKCATCTTTCATGACTTTCATTTTTAACTTGAATGGGGAGAATACAGGTACMGGGGAACATGTGGACTCGTTGAAACGTTTCCAAATAATAATAAATACTAATTATTAACCACGGATTACGGTATTAACCAAACTAATATTTTTTCTTTAGTCAAGCAGCCCTCTTGGTGTCTGCATAAAATAGCAGTAGAAGAGCATACAAAAGAGATTTTACTACTAAATGTTCACAATTGAGTATGAAAAAGCTAACTTTTGATCTGGATGAACACTAAATACTGTAACTAAGACTGACCAGTTCTAACTGCATTTCCACCAATGCCCAACTTTGTACATTATACATAAAAATGTATTTTGGTCTCCTTTACTCTTTATAAGGTTTTATCTCATATCTCAAAGGTGAGTTGTTCTTTTTGACATTCTCAGACAATCAGAACATGAAGGCCAACAAAAACTCTTTGGGTTTCATTAAGAGAACTAAACCTTCTAATAATTTAATAATTAATGAAAACATTATCACTAATTTTATTTTTTTCATTGAGCTCTCTAATGTATTTTCTCTCTTGTTCTAGAACTTAGATAAACTTGCATATTTGATTTCCAGAGCTGTACAGGAAGTGTGAGTTTCAGACTGATCCATAATTTATGATCAGATGAGAGAATTACAGCACAGACAAGTGATGTTGGAAAAAAATATCTGATAATTTTCCAGACTCAGTAGGAAATGTTCAGTCTAATTTGTGCTGTCTCATATTAACTCTGCACTGAAAGTTCTCCTCACTTGAGAATAAAAAATAAGCATGCATTGATCTGTTCAGTCCATCAGCTGCAGGATGTCCTTACCTGCGGATCCGGAGGAGAGGTGCGTGGCAGCAGCACGGCAGGGACTCCCGGAACACAGCCGAACCCCATCCTCCTGACGCTGCAGGACCACCTGGTGGTCGGGATTCTCCGCCACCTTGCTGCAGCCGACGTGTTCGCTCCCAGCCTGGATCTTCATAGCTGTGTTGATCTGCTTCGGGACCAGTCGTGTATCGCCTCTTGTTTCATCATGAACCAGCATCCTCCTCCTCCTCTTCTTCCTCCTCACGGCTCGCCCCTATTACGCATGATGATATCTGCTCCTGCACCCAGCCTCCCCCCCACACCCTCTGCATGCATGAATTGGAGCAGTGCGCCCACCTGCACCTGGCTCTCCTCACCTCCATCACGGCAGCATCCCTCGGCTCGGCGCGCGCATGCTGCGTCTGCAGGCTGCTGAGTCGCAGTGCCCAGCTGATTGCAGGCTTGTGGGGTGAAAAAAATCTTACTAGTCATTTGAAGCAGCAGCTGAACAACACATTCTCTGAAAGTTTCTAAAGAAATGGGTTGCGTTTTTTCAGCAGCATCTTCTCACATTCTGTTTATTTGGAATTTGATACAATTTTTATTGATAAAAGTCAGATTAAAATTAATTACACAACATAAATCATAAACAGTTAGAGCTGGTCTTTCCTAAGGACTATGCTGGCTCCAATCAGAGGACCAACTACAAAAGAACTCAAAGTGATACTTGAGTAAAAGTACAATCTTTCCATAAAATTACTTTGGTAAAAGTTAAATTCATCTATAAGAATATTACTTGAGTTTTAGGGGGCATATGCAAATCAACTTTTTTGAGCTTTATATCATGTTATGATGTCATTATCTCATGAAGAACACAAGAGTGCACTGAAAGAAATTATTCTATGTACATTTTAATTAATATATTGTGTAAAATATATTCAATATACAGTAATTGTGTTTTTGATTTTGAGGCAACAATTTAATTAAATTTAAAATAAAAATGTTTGGAGTAAAATCCAGTCATTGTAGTTAAATAAAACATAAACACTATGTTTATGTAATTCTAAATAAAAAGAATATTGAGTGATTTCAAATTAATGTAATCAGGTAATTTTTATTTGAATAGCACTTTCTGTCAAAGTGCACTTTCGCTTTCCTTTTTGAAAAATGTGAACTACCAGCCACAAGATATTTGAGGAGAGATGACAAAAAGTTTCTTCCACTGATCAAAATGTAACTGGTTCTACCGTTGCTTCAACCAAGTATTGAGCTCCAGCGTTTAAACTTTATTTTTTTTAAAAGGGAGCTCCGATTGTAAAGTAAAATAAATCAATAGGCCTACATACAAAATTTTAGTATGGATTACAAACGTTTACTGTTTTTGTTGGGAAAGGGAGTTCTAAACATTGCCTTCCTGCTACGTAAGCAGACACAAAGCATTGTGGGAAATGTCTGTTAAATGTGGATCCCTGCTGGCTACTGAATATTGTCTTTTGCACTGTGTTTATTATAATTTATCAGAACCCATATGAGTAATTTAGATTGCTGCCAGCAAAAATACTTTGGAAAGCTGACCTACTAAAGTGAGAACTGACTGAACCCAAAGCGACAGTCAGGAAGGTCGTATACGTCCTTCCCAAATATAATGTTTAGCTGGGAGGGGCGCTGTTGGATGGATCCAGCTCCAGGGGAGCTGTTGGCTGGATCACATGCATTGTGAGTCCTGACAGTCAACAGTCATACCTTCCGCTGTTCAAGATGACCGGTAGATAATTGGTCATTAGCAGAACTGCAATTTAAATTTCCATCCATCCATCCATTTTCTTCCGCCTATCCGGGGTCGGGTCGCGGGGGCAGCAGCTTCAGGAGGGAGGCCCAGACCTCCCTCTCCCCAGCCACTTCTTCCAGCTCCTCCGGCGTTCCCAGGCCAGCTGAGAGACATAGTCCCTCCAGCGTGTCCTGGG
>NW_013952941.1:195700-206601 GCF_001266775.1 Austrofundulus limnaeus
ATCAACTTGAACCAGTCTAAGTTCCCTCATTGTGTCACTTCACTTTGCACAGACAAATATTAAAGTAATGAGGAAAACCTTGGTAAAATTTACTCTCATAACTTTGTTATGAGAAGATGTAAGGTGAGCTTATTTGCATAAGTAACTCATCCCTTACATCTGTTAGTGGCTTTTTTGACAGTTTGTTTGCTGCGCGTCACTGTGGGCTGACTTGGTGCATCACGTCCCCTTGTTAGTGAGACGTGGCACTGTTTGGTGTTTGTTGCGGCAGTGATTTAAAGCTGTGCGCTTTAAATTGGGGAGTTTTTTTTTTTACTTTTCTGTGCCACACTTTGTTGTTTGGACAGAGCTTATTTTGGTGTCTACAAGGTGTGTTTCCTCCTTAATTTTTCTCTTTTAGACTTCATTTTGTTATTATAATGGCATTCAGTTTGGAGGAATTTGTGGGTCATCCTACCATTGAGCAGTTTAATCGTTGCACAAAGGAACAGCTGGCRTTAATTGCTGCTCATTTTTSGTTTTCTGTCTCCAAACAGTTAAAAAGAAGGAAATGAAGTCTGAGATTCTCTCTGCTTTAACTGAGGCCGGTATTTTTCCTCAAACTAGTCCTGAGATTGTATTGTCCACTGATGTTGAAAAAATCTGATTTTAATATCTGTGAGTTAGAGTTGAAAGTAGAACTTCGCCGTTTGGCCCTTAAAGAAAAAGAACTTGAGTATGAGTTTCAACTCCGTAAAATGGAGGCTGAAACTCAAAAAGAAATTTGTTTAAAAGAGCTCGAGATGAGTGGTTCCCCTGCTTTGTCATCTTCAGATATTGATGTAAGGAAGTGTATTTGTCTCATTCCACCATTCTCTGAAAAAGATGTGGACAAATATTTTGTCTTATTTGAAAGGGTGGCTACCACGTTAAAGTGGCCAAAGCCGGTGTGGCCTTTACTCTTGCAGTGYGTGCTGATGGGCAAAGCGTAGGAGGCCTGTGCGTCTCTTTTACCAGATCTTAGTCTGGATTATGATCAAGTGAAAGCAGCTGGTCTCAGGGCATACAGTATGAGTTGGTACCAGAGGCTTATAGGCAAAAATTTCGCCATTTCAGAAAACTAGATAATCAGACTCATGTTGAGTTTGCTTATGAGAAGGACATTCTTTTTGATTGTTGGTGTTTTGCACAAGGCGTAAAAACTTTTGATCAGTTACATGATCTAATGTTAATGGAAGAATTTAAAAACTGTGTAACAGAACAAATTACAACATACATTAATGAACAAAAAGTAATTGACGTTTCTAAGGCAGCTGTGCTTGCAGATGAGTACGTGTTGACTCACAAAGATGTGTTCGAGAAGCGGCCCTCTGTGTCACTGTGCAGCGCTCCTGTCCTGTGCCCTGCTAAACATGACGTGGACATGGAACATGGCCTGAAAAATGGAGCTGGAGTTGGATAAAACCAACTTGCTCTTATTGTAAAAAATGTGGCCATGTTATAGCAAACTGTTTTCTGCTTAGTAAGAAAAATGCGTCTCCTAAAGCAGTCACGTTGCTGAAGTCGCCGCCTGCGCCCATGTCTGGTGAGGTGCGTAAAGTAGATTTGGATATTTATTCGCCTTTCCTTATGAAAGCTGAAGTCTCTGTTGCGGGTGTAGAAAAAGTGCCTGTCACTATATTGAGGGACACAGCAGCTTYTCGATCCATCATTTTAAACAGCGTTTTGCCTTTATCTGATGAAACGTCTCTAAATTCTTCTGAGCTGGTACAAGGTTTCGGGATGAAATTTTTGAATGTGCCTCTCCATCATATTCATTTGAAGTCTGAGCTAGTGTCTGGTGAGGTTGTGGTGGCAGCAAGTCCTGTTTTTCCTATTRATGGTGTTGATCTTCTTTTAGGAAATGATTTGGCTGGAGGTAAAATTCTGGTTAATCCAGCAGTTACAGCATGTTCCAGTTTTTTCTGACGGCCCAGATGAGCTGCAGATAAAATTTCCCAGACTGTTTCCCGTGTGCGCCATTACRCGCGCCATGGCACGTAACAGCGCCAAGTCAGACGCTGACGCTGTGGTTCACCTGGAGGACAGCTTCATGTCGGATTTATTTTTAGATCAGGACAGCCGTTTAGATTCRGTGAATGCTCCAGTGACGTCATCACATTCACAGCCTCAGACCTCTCATCCCGACAAACCCCAGATGACTTAATGTCTCGAGAGAACCTGATTTTAGAACAAAGTCAGGATCCCTCTCTCAGTTCTCTGTTCAGTTGTGTTCTATCACATGAGGAAATTTAAAATGTGCCCGTTGGATTTTTTTGCAAAGACGGCATTTTAATGCGAAAGTGGATCCCACCGCATGCTTCTGCGGAGGATGACTGGCGTGTTTAATCAGATTGTGGTTCCACAAAAACTCTGTCCTTCAGTGCTGAGTTTAGCTCATGATAATTTCATGGCTGCTCATTTAGGGGTGAATAATGACCACATTTTGCGGCAGTTTTTTTGGCCAGGATTAAAAAGTGATGTGAAGAACTATTGTAAAACTTGTGGTGTGTGTCAGATTTCAGGAAAACCAAACTAGAAAATTCCACCTTATCCGTTACACCCTGTTCCTGCTGTGGATGGTCCTTTTGATCAGATGTTGGTGGATTGTGTTGGTCCTCTTCCATGCACCAAGTCTGGTAACAAGTTTTAACAATAATGTGTGCAGCAACTAGGTTTCCTGAGGCGATTCCCCTGCGTAAAATAACAATGCCAACAGTCGTGAATGCCTTGGTTAAGTTTTTCTCTTTATTTGGTTTGCCAAGAGTCATTCAGACTGACCAGGGATAAAACTTTATGTCACACATATTTGAACAAGTTTTAAAACAGCTAAACATCACACATTGCTGGTCTAGTGATTATCACCCAGAGAGCCAAGGCGCACTGGAGCGGTTCCACCAGACTTTAAAAAGCATGCTCCGAGCGTATTGCCTTGAGTTTGATAGAGACTGGGACGAGGGGTTCCTCTTCTTCTTTTTGCCGCACGTGAGGTGGTGCAGGATTCGCTTGGCTTTAGTCCAGCTGACCTTGTTTTAGCCCACTCTGTTCGGAGCCCATTAAAACTCCTGAAGGAGAAATGGATACGCGAGTCACAAAAACCTTCTTGATTAAGTCAGCTCATTCCGTTTTAAACTTCATYGGGCATGTGAAATGGCTAAAGAAAACCTAATAGCGGCTCAAAAGAAAATGAAGGGCTGGTTTGACAGGAAGGCCAGTACCAGGCAGTTTCAGCCAGGGGAAAAAGTCCTGGTTTTTCTGCCCATTGTGGGTGCGAGCCTGCAGGCGCGTTATAGCGGACCGTACGTGGTTGAGCGTCAAGTGAGTGATACAGATTACATCATCGCCACTCCTGACCACATGTGCTGCTGTCGCCACTGTCACATTATAATATGTTGAAAAAGTACCACGAACGGGGTGAAAATTGTTGTTACTTTATCTTTGTCTTCCACCAACCTGCCCTCTCCTGCTGCTTCAACTGACCTGCCCTCTCCTGCTGCTGGGGTTATCTTTGCCCCGACCCCGTCTGCTCCTGACGAGGGGAGCAGCTTAGCGGAGCTGCCCAGTGCTGAACTGGACACTGATGGTCTCTCTGACGCTGTGTTGAAGGGCCGTTTTAATAACTCTGAAATGTAGAATAAACTTCATTCCAGCTTGTCGCATTTGTCTGAAGCTCAGCAARTTGAAGTGGTTGGTCTTGTTAACTCATACTGTTGTTTGTTTTCTGATGTGCCTTCTAAAACTCATGTTTTGCAACACGACATAGATGTCTGTGGCTCCTCTCCCATTAAACAACACCCATACAGAGTAAATCCAGACAAAAGAGAATGTTTACAAAAGCAAGTTGATTATATGTTGCAACATGGTATTGCTGAACCATGGTATTGCTCATGGAGTTCACCATGTCTGCTGGSTGTAAAGTCTGATGGGTCTGACCGGTTCTGTACAGATTTTAGAAAAGTCAACAATGTAACAAAGCCAGACTGCCACCCTCTCCCTCGAATGGAGGACTGTGTAGATYGGGTTGGATCTGCGGCTTTTGTTACCAAACTAGATCTGTTAAAAGGTTACTGGCAGGTCCCATTAACAGACAGAGYTAAAGAAATTACAGCCTTTGTGACTCCTGATGCTTTTTTGTAGTACGTGATGTCGTTTGGGGTGCATAATGCGCCGGCAACTTTTCAGTGTCTTGTAAACAAAGTTCTGTCTGGTGTAAAAGGGTGTGAGGCCTATCTTGATGACATCGTTGTGTATTCTAGTTCTTGGGAAGAGCACATTAAACAATTAAGAACGGAATTCCAAAGACTGGCTGATGCCAATTTAACTGTGAACCTCGCCAAGTGTGAGTTTGGTCGTGCCACAGTAGTTTATCTAGGTAAACTGGTGGGTAATGGGCAGGTCAGACCAGTGGGCTCTAGAGTAGAGGCGATCTCTTTGTTTCCTGTTCCCTCTTCCAGGCGTGAACTGCAGCGCTTTTGGGGTATGGCGGGTTATTACAGGAGTTTCTGCAAAAATTTCTCCACTGTCGCTGCTCCTCTCACTGACTTGGTGAGCCCAAAAATGAAGTTTGTCTGGTCGTCTGACTGTCAGCATGCATTTGAGTGCATTAAAGCACTTTTAAGCAATGCACCCATCCTTTCTGCACCATCTTTTGCCCTGCCCTTTAAACTGGCAGTTGATGCCAGTGAAGCAGGAGCTGGTGCCATCCTGTTGCAGGATGGTCCTGATGGGGTGGAGCACCCAGTGTGCTACTTCTCAAAGAAGTTTAATAAACACCAAAAGGTGTACTCAACTGTTGAGAAGGAGGCACTTGCACTGATATTGGCACTTAAACATTTTGAGGTGTACCTTGGCTCATCTAACTGTCCAGACCATAACCCACTTGCTTTCATTCAGCAAATGCGAAACTCCAACCAACGACTGATGTGGTGGGCTCTCTATCTCCAGTCCTTTCATCTTGAGGTAAAACACATCAAAGGTAAAGACAACATCTTGGCTGACACATGTCAGCCAAGATGGATCTTGTCCCATTCAATATGCTGCTGCTGAATGGTGTTTCAACCCACCATACAGCATTTAAGGGTGGAGGTGTGACGTGTCCCTGTGTCATTTTTACCTGTCTGATTGTCTGATGTCCTCTCCTTTCAGCTGATTGGCTGGGAGGATAAAAAAAGGAAATGAGCTCCACCTGACAGCGGAGTGTGCGGCCTGAGGGGAGAAGTTTGCTTGTTGGTCCTGCGCTCCAGCCTCGCCGCTGCTCCACTTTTTTCTCCTTGCAGATACCTTGTTTTGGCCTGGGAGTTACCAGCCCCTTCTTTTCCCGGTTTTTGGTTGTAGGGTGAGACCCTGGACCGGAGGGCAAGGGGAGGTTGCCCGGATCAGACGGTCAACTGCTGGCTGGTTTGGGTTTCCTCCCTCTTTTTGTTTATTTTGAAGTGGGGCTCCCTTTATTTTGTCCAAGCAATAAAACTTGTGTTCTTTTTACAAACACCTTTGTGTCCACACTTTATATGTTGTGTGTCCTGGATACCCTAGACCCCAGGACCGTAACTGAAGGTAATGTATTTGACATTTACAGTACTTGCATATGAGTAAATCTGATTTAAAATGTGTAAAAGTATTGAGTGAAACTGAGTGGTTAGAGTTTCTAAAAAGACATTTATTGGTAGGTGACCTACCCACAAAATTTTTTTCTAAAGGCCATAATGGCAATAAGATGTAGCCCATCCGGTGACATTGGATTTAAAAAAAAAGGTAATGCATGGCCATGCATTATTTCATGGCCCCAAGATCATTTTGAGTGGCTGTGTCTTTTTTGTGGGAGAAACAGATGTAACCCTCTTAATTTAATCCCCTTTATTGTTGTAATGTAATGTAGGATCGCTGTTAAAAAAAAAGTAGAGAAAGTGCAGTTCTTATTTCCGCCACTGGGTGGCAGTGTACTAAAATCGCCCGATAGAAGGCCCTTCTTTTTGGCAACTTCTTTCACGTTGTTCTTGTTCTGAGCCAGAGCAGAGAAACGAGCAGAAAAGCGGGAGATGAACCAGATGCATCTTGAGATCTTGTGAATGTTATTGAACTACGTTGGAACTCGAATCTGAATCAACTGAATGTGAAGTTGTCTCGACTGGTTTTTTTTTTAGAGGCTTCTTTGTTTTTTGGATTCAGATCGTTGGAGTTCGTGTTCGTCTCGTCACCTTCAGTGCCTGGATCTCTGGTCTACTCACCACCTACTAACAGCGCTGCAACAGCTTTCTTGGATGTTCTTCTGATGAACGTTGGGTATCAAAAAAAAAGGGGGGTGGTAGGACAATATTTCTTTTTCTGAGTGCACTCAGGGGTAACTGAATTACCTGAATTTTTGAGTATTGTTATTTTTTTTATCNCAGCGCTAGCCAAACAGCTAGGCTAAGCAGGTAGGCTGGCCCACCCACCCAGCGTTCTCACCGAGCTCTCTACCTCAGGAGATTTTGTTTTAAGCTGTGTTGAGTGATATTTTTTATTTACATAACAGAATTGTATTGAAAGGAAGAGAATTCCTTATTTTTTGTTTTTCCTAAGAACAATTTTATTTAATAAAAGAAACAAAGAAAGAACCAGGAAAGATGTCTAGTGGTGGGGGAAGAATTTTTATTTTATTTTTGTATAAAATATTTATTTTCCTAATGTTAAAGAAACTGTTTTGTTACTGTTCTATTGTTGGCAAGCAAAAATGTTGATTGTTATAATAAAGTATTTTGTTGTCACATTCAATGTTTGGTGAAATTCTATCCTAGATCTTTTGGATCTTTTCAAATTATGAAGTTTAAAAAGTATCGGCATCGGTATCGGTATCGGAGATACTGGCCTTGTATTTACTTGGTATCGGATCGATACCAAAATTCCCAGTATCGCCCACATCTACTGCCTTGCCAGCCTTTTTGTTTATTATTAAAGTTTTTGTTACCTTTTTGAGACCGGCCTGCGTCCTGCTTCATTCTGCCTACACACAATCTTCACACTCTCATGTTAATTGGACATTTTGAAAATATAAATAATTTGTGGAATCCTAACTGACCTAAAAAATCCATCCATCCATCCATCATCTTCTACTTATTTTGAGCTGGGTCGCAGGTGCAATAGCTTGAGCAGGGAGGGCCAGACCTCTCTTTCCCCAGCCACCTTTTCCAGCTCTTTTGGGAGGATTCCAATGTGTTCCTAGGCCAGCCAAGAAACATGAGAAGGGTGTCTCTGCAGTCATTAATAGGGAGTTTTGTGTTTTATTGGGACGAGTTTGTCCAGGACATAATTGGTGCAGTTGATTTTGTGGACATAGTTAGTTAAAGACATGATTGGTTGGAATTACTATTTTGGGTGGGGTTTGAAGAAGCCYGGAGCAGTAGCTAGCTTGGTCAAAACAGCCAGGAAGCACCTAAATTTTGAAATATTAATTTTAGTCATAACACATGGCAAGAACATGCTAGTCGAATGAAATTTGAACACCACATACTGTATATGGAAAGATGTGTAACAATGTGTGTGTTGGACGGATGTGGATGTATTCGGTCAACAGACGTAACTTGCCTGGAAGAAGATAGCCATTTTAAAATATTATTCATAAAATGAAGAATGAAGGAGCAGGAAGTCAATAAATTATGTTATATGTTCACAATTTTTTATTAGAGACATTGTTATGCTTTGACCTAAAAATAGATAAATAAAATTATATTTATAGCTTGTATTACATGTGTACAATAATTCTACTATTACCACAATACTCCAAACTCTACCAGTCATGATTAGGACAAACTCTGCCCATACCAAAATGTCTGTCAATCACAGTTAGAACAAACAGAACAAGAAACTCCCCCTATGTAATGCAGAGACCCCTACTTAAGAAACAGTCTCTCCAGCGTGTTCTGGGTCTTCCCGATTCTCCTCCCAGTCGGAAATGCCTTAAGCCTCTCTCTAGGAAGGCATCCAGAAGGCATCCTTACCAGGTGCCCAAACCACCTCAACTGTCTCCTCTCGATGTGGAGGAGCAGCGGCGGTATTCTGAGTTCTTCCCAGATAACAGAACTTCTCCACCACCTGTACCTGTGATCTTGTTCTTTCGGTCACTACCCAAAGGAATGTAGACTATAAACAGATAGGTTTGCCTTGTAGTTCTGCTCGCTTTTCACCACAACAGACTGATACAGAGACTACAATACTGCGGAAATCTCATCGATCCATCTGTCAGCCTCATGCTCCATTTTCCCCTTACTTATGAACAGTACCCCAAGATATTTAAACTCCTCCACTTTAGGCAGAACCTCAACTCTAACCTGGAGAGAACAATCCACCCTTTCTCCAAAGAAGACCATGCCAGTCCCATCTCAGTCACTTCACATTCTGCTGCGAACCATTCTAGTGAGAGCTGAAGATCATGGCACGATGAGATCAATAGGACCACATCATCTGCAAATAACAGAGATGGAATCCTGAGGCCACTGAAKTGGACTCTCTCTACTCCATGACTACATCAAGAAAGTCTGTCCGTAAGAGTTATGGACAGAACTGATGACAACAGGCAGCCCTGGGGTAGTCCAACTCCGACCCTGAAGGGGTCCGGCTTACTGCTGGCAAAATTTTGCCTGATTCCGAATCAGACTGCGAGTGAAAAGTGCTTATGTATTTTTATACGATGTAAACAT
This sequence comes from Austrofundulus limnaeus, assembly GCF_001266775.1. Taxonomy (NCBI): domain Eukaryota; kingdom Metazoa; phylum Chordata; class Actinopteri; order Cyprinodontiformes; family Rivulidae; genus Austrofundulus; species Austrofundulus limnaeus. The sequence goes on from NW_013952941.1 coordinate 204,391, forward strand.
CTGGTTTCAGCTGCATCTCTTCTAAGAATTATACCAAAAAAAAAGTAAAAGAAAAATATGTTTTTTATTTCATTTTGGTTCAGAAAATTATCTTAAGAGCATAAACTTGATGTTTTATGTCCCATTAGATCAACATTGGCTACCATCAATAAACTTTATGGTAATAGATATGAAACAGTTGACCAGGATTTGTTCTTCTAAGGTAAAACTACTGAAAAAGAAACACTCAAGTCTAAATCGGCTGGCATCTAGGACAGAATAATCCAGGCTAGGGGAATCAAAATAAACTGGCCTTTTCGTTTTATTTTGGAAGATGTTTTGTTTCAGTGTTTTATRCTCAGAAATGTTGTCTAGTTTCTGGTTGATCTTAACTTGTCACAAAGTTTAATCATGCAGCTTTAAAACCTCCTCATTTAAAATTAACCTGTGTAAAATCCATCTGTGCCATTGTCTGAATTCTGTTTGTTCAGAAGTTTGCTGATGTACTTGTTTGCTCTGCAGTCTGCAACAGTAGACTGAACTGTGTAATGAAAAACCAATTAGCTGCTTCAGGTACCAAACCTCGAACACATCGATCCCAGCTGAGACKGACTTTACAATTTTCTTTCAGTCCAAGGCCTTGTTCAGACTTTAACAGCCTCTCATGGAAACGTTGTGGCTCTCTTATTAAAAGACATGCTGACAGGGCAAAGCATTTATTACTCCAACTGGAAATATGACTCTGGGATGTGTTACTGCTGTCGTTGATGCTGCTAAGAAGAAAGCTCCATTACTGCCTCTATTACAGCTGGCTCTCATAGAGCCAGGAGACGGGAGACACTGGCAGAATAGCAGGCTGATTGTGATTGATGTCTTCCCATTAGCAGGCCTGTTATCGCTCCGACTGGGGAGAACGACTACTGAGTTGTAACACAACACATTACCTCAGTGTCTCTCCCAAGCCTGAGCTGAGAAATGCTTCAATAAAACACAAAGCCTCTCTCGGAGATCCTCATTCCCTGCTTAACAGTCATGGCTCTTATCCCACCAGATGGATTTTGTGAAGCATTCCCACTCAATAAACACATCATTAGTATTCAAGTTAACTGTAGCCAGTACTACAGATATCTGCTCTTCTCTGCCATCTGTTTCAGCTTTGATTGTGGATGTATCCACTGCAGCTGCACCATGCCTTGTTTTTTTTTCTCACCACTTTTTGTTTTTCTGTGCGTCTATATGTCAGAATGATTGATTGAAACCAGGACTTAGTGTGTCCTGCATTACCCCAACAAATGATCTGGCCCTTGCCAGCAGACCTTGGCCAGTAAGAAATCAATAGTTCACCATTAAAATCTATCAGAGGAGAGGTAGGYCCAGGGCTGTCAGAGGGGACACCATCAAGCCACTGCAACATTAAATGTGACACTTACAGCACACAAGTAATCAATATCCACTGGTTCACAGATCATTTGTGGTCACCTTTTAAGCAGTGATAGATGTCTCTAGGGTCAGTGGTTTATGTTGTGATACCATTTAACAAGGTTTTATTCCATGGCCATTTCTGAGAAATTAGCTAAAGATTAGACAATGCGGTTTATTTCTAAGACCAGTTTAATCCTATTCAGTCTGGCCTCAGTTATTACTGGGGCCCTTTTTTATAACTTTTATGGCCCTCTGTGCATGTGAAAAAAACTGACCACAAAATTAAAGTTTTTAGGACCATTGGAGAAAACTCATTTTGACCATTTGTATACGCGATCTTGTTCTTTCAGTCAATACCTAAAGTTAATGGCCATAGGTGAAGGTAGGAACATAGACTGACCGGTAAACAGAGAGTTTGCCTTACATCTCAGTTCCCTCTTATCATAAACAGGAGATGAGTCAAAAGCAAGGATTTGCTGAGATTTATCAGACCAGGAGACAGAATAAGTGAAGTTTATTTACAGGTGAGACAGAACTGGATCCAAATCTGTAAGGTAAACGTCTCTGATGAGTCTTGAGTATTTTCATCCAAGTGTAATGATATTGATTGTTTGATTTCTTTCTTACAGATCCACAGGCAGTGAGTGCCACAGACGAGAGAGGTGACCCAACAGGTGAGTATGGAGGTGAGTATCAGGCAGAGTGACCAGCAGCAGAAGTCCAGGAGGTTATAATAGCTTTGGATTTTTCATTATAGTTTAGTTTTATTTCATTGTGACTTTTTTCGTTTAATTCAGTTAGTTTTAATTA
>NW_013952941.1:206922-209345 GCF_001266775.1 Austrofundulus limnaeus
ATATATATATATATACATACATACATATATAAATGCACATACCATTCAATCAGTGTCCGACCAGAAAACCCAGGATTTAAACACCTGTTTAAATCTTGTTGTGAGCATGCATGGGTGGAGTWTGTGTGTTCTACTCTTGCACGCAAGGGTTTTCTCCAGGTAGGCCTACTTCCTCATCCAAAAAACATGCACTTTATGTTAAAGTTTGGCTCTTTTGGCTCTATGTGGTCCTCTGCCTTTCGCAGAGTGACTGCTGGAGATACAGGCACCAGTGGGGTACCCAAAAAASAAAAGTGGGTAATAAAAATAGAAGAATAAACTGATGGATTGTTCCACCTTAAGCTCAGGTCCTGCACTGTCTTAGCAGTTCTCAGAACTACGCTACTTTAGGCAGCAATTGTATACATACACATATACAGTACATATACTGTATATGCACTATTTTTCAATATTTGCACACACAACAGTAGAGCTTCTGGCCACTATGTTTCCTTCTGAGTAAATGTAAYAGCTCCCAACCTTGCCTCTCGACCCTCATTCTGTGAGAGGAGATAATTACTTGTCAGGAATAAATAGAGAGATTAATGAATTCATTAGTGGCGGGAAGTTTAGCTGTTCAGAACAGCACTTACTGCTATGACACATCACGCCTATTGTTTTACTAGCTAGTTAGCCTTGAGCAATAACATTCGCACAGCAAATTGCCTCCTACACTCAAGCAAACCACGCAGAAAATGTGTCCTTATTCTGGAATTTATCAACAACCCAAACAAAGGCTCTTTAAGTCCCAATCCTTCATCTTAATTACTTTTGTAAAAGCTTGTGTCCTTGTTAGCCGGAACAAGACAAGACACATTAATCTACATTAGCAAACAACTCTGGACCACTGGATGTGAGAATTGGCGTGGCATTAGGAGTTTGTGTGCAGCACTTGAGGTTCTAAATTTACTGTAAATGGGATTTGGAGTTAAAAGCAAAACAGACCAGTGCTCTACCAACATCCTACACATCTGTTCAGTAAAGTGTTTAATAGTTTTAATTTAAAAAAGATAAGACAGCTGAATTTTTARACAGTCTGTGTTCAAAACCAAAGAATGGCCCTTGTCTGTTTATGTCTCATCATTCCCAGAATAAACAGTTACAGAATCAAAGCTTGACATCTGTAGTTTTGTCATGGTTTTGTATTTGTTTCTATATTTGCTCATTAGTATTCATGTTTATTTACAGTGAAGGGAATTTTTGACCAGTGAATTGAAATATGCATAATATAGCAGAAAACCATTTGGTTCTCTTTAAAAAATTGTTCTCTTTTCTAACTACAATAAGCTCCACAGCTGTACACAGCAGCAATCAGAAGGCCTCAACATTCAAAAATAAAAATCCAATGTTCTCTTCTTATTCAAGATCATCCTTCATGTCAGGTTCACAATAACCGAAGGGAATTTGTGATCAATGAATGGAAGTCTGAAAACATAGCAGGAAACTAGTTGGTTCTCTTTAAAAAAAATACTTTATTCTCATCTCTGACTCCCAAACTCCCATGACCCCATTTGCAACTCTACCAGGGTAAAGATCTGATCCACTGTTCCATGTTCAGGATGAAAGTCACACTGCTCCTCCTGAATCCGAGGCCCGACAGTCGATTGGAGCCTCCCTTCCAACACCCTGAAGTAAACTTTCCTGGGGAGGGCAACAACTGTGATCCCACGATAGTTAGAACACACTCTCTGGTCCCCCTTTTTAAAACTGGGAACCACCACCCCGGTCTYCCACTCCACAGGAGTTGTCCCAGTCTTCCATGCAATGTTGAAGAGATGTGTCAACCATGACAGCCCCACAAAATCCAGAGTCTTCAGCATCCCGGGTGAATCCCATCCACCKCAGGCTTTTTGATGAGCTTTTTGACTATCTCAATGACCTCTGCCATGGTAATGGACTTGTCTTCTGRCGAGTCTTCAGACTCTGCCTCCTCAAAGGTGGACATGGASGGTGGATTCAGGAGATCCTCAMTGTTCCTTCCGCCARCCAAAAATATCCTAWGTCCTGGTCAGCAGATCCCCACTCRAGCATGGGACAGGAAACGCTTTCCTTTTCTGAGTCGTCAAACGGTTTACCAGAACCTCCTCGAGGCCAATCAAAAGTCCTTCTCCATGGCCTCCCCAAATTGCTCCCATGCCCAAGTTTTTGCATCTGCAACCACCGAAGCTGCAACCCTCTTTGCCTCCGGGAAAGCCAAGTCCAGAATGTCTCTTTCTCATAGACTTAAATGAAAAGATCAATAGACTGAGCCCCGCCCATACCGTCCACTGGTAGCATCTGTGACAGCATGGAGGAGCAGAAACAGAGGCCTAACAGGGCAACAGCTCACAGCCTCCATAGAAACTAATAGATAAACAGCAAGCTGGACCGGATCTGTTTCACAG
>NW_013952941.1:211063-215652 GCF_001266775.1 Austrofundulus limnaeus
ATCTTACTCTTAATTATAAAAACATAACAGGTTTCTATTGTTTGGGCCTGGAAAGTGGTTATATTGAAACTAACACTTGTTTGTTCAAACTCTGTCACAACGACTCACCTGTTTCCCTCATCACTACTGGATCCTGGCTCTACTTCTGACACTAAATCACATTTTAAATAATTCTCAGGACAAATCTCCCTTTTTACAAAGCTTTCTGACCATCAGCTCAGTTACAGAAATGTACTGAAACATCTCTATGCACTTTTCATATAAAGTAMGTCTACATCATACTCTTCTTTAATTCTAAAAATATTCAGTCAATGAGTGATCCTACCTGCTCACTCCGGACCTGTGGGATCTGGAGCAGGATGGTTCTTGGTTCTGACTCTGAGAAYCTACAAGACAGTTTCCCAGTTATGTGGCGTCACATCATTTATATTAAATAACATTATGTTACTGACTTAATAATTAAGTAACTCGAACGGTGGTTTGCAGAAACAGTTCAACATGTTGCCTTACCCGTTTCATTGTCCTCAAACCACAACCTCCTTTTACTGAAAAAGCTGCTAATTTAGCACATTTAGCTACGTCAGTTTCCAGAGCTTTCCTCTTTTATAGCTTTCTCCGTGCCYCGCYGCTCGCTCTTCAAACACTACTGAKAGCGAGCGCTAACGTGTTACATCAGAGAGCAAAACAACAACAACAAAAAATGTAGTGCCTATCAGCCAATTAGCAATTGGCCAATAGGCACTACATTCTTGTGTAGAACTGAAATCACAGCTTGTGTCATTGTTTCAGGCAGTTTAAATGCAGCCTAAATGCAAAAGTTTAAAAAAAAAACTTTAGGAAACCCATCGGGACCTGATGCTTTTCCACTTTTCATAGAYTTAATTGTTTTAATGATTTCTTGAGAAGTTATAGGGGCATCAATGATTTTAAGGATTTCTGAATCAATCTATGGAATTTCTATTTGATTTAGAAAAGAATAATCTTGGAAATATCTGTGTTAGTCTCTGACACATACAAAGTTTAATTAAATTGGCTGAAACACTCGTTAATAGTTTTGGGGTTGGTGGAGGTTACATTAGGTGCCACATGGATCTCTGGGATGGAGTTATTAGCTATTGTTTGTTTTAGCTGATGTGAGAGAAGTTTATTTGCTTTGTCACCATGTTCATAATATATTTGTTGTGATTTAAATAAAAGTCGTATCGCATGCTTCATTGATAAATTGTCAAATTCTGTTTGTAATAAAAATCGCTCTTTATCTAATTCTGGTTTATGGTTAACAGATAGTTTTTTATCAATGGCGGCTATTTGAGTGGATAACTGAAAGATGGCTTGTCCGTTTCTTTTTCTCATAGGCTGAATAGGACATTATCTGGCCTTGAAGAAAAGCTTTCAGCGATTCCCATACTGTAGAGAATGGTATTCCTGGGGTTAAATGAACGTCCAAATAAGTGCCAATTTGAGTATTCAAACATTTTAAGATGTCATTACTGGACATCATTATTGGATCAAAACGGCAAGTGTGCTGTGGTGTAAAGCTATTTGGGAAACACATTTTTAATTGGACTGGACTGTGATTGGAAATGATAGTGTGATATTGGCAGTCTTTCACGAAATGAAGAGATCCACTGTCAAGTAAAAAGAAATCTATARGCGAGTATGACTGATGGGCTGAAGAAAGAAACGAACATTTAGCTGATTGTGTTTCCTCCATGGGTCTGAGAGCTTGTATAGATTGACAAATGACAGGAGAACCTTACCAGACTTCACCCCCAACTTTACGTTTACYTACGACTTTACGTTGCTTGCGTTCCGTCTCCACTCCGCTGCGGTCCGACCTCCGCAGCAAATACGCACCCATTATGATCAATGAGAGTGTTTACACTGGCTGCGCAGTGCGGCGGTGAGCGGACGGCGATCCGTCAAAATTAGAACAGATCCTTTTTTTGCCGGATGCCGGAGCAGCGCCGGAGTCAATTTTTAAAGATTACGTCACACCAACAGGAAAAGACARGAGCACAACATCCGTATTTTCAGAATAAGACACTATTTGGTGGAATAATTTGTCGGAATAATGTCGAAATTGCAGCTATATTAATAAATACACGGATATATTTCTACACAAATGCTGTCAGAATGTATTGTTCCTTTTGGGAAGCAGATGGAAACATGTAGCATGAAGCATATGTGTACACACACGATACACYTGGATTTTATTTTGAAATCAGAAGTTTCAGAAAGCCGACAGCGAGATCGTTTGAACATAGATACCAAAAGCCTTTATATCYTTGTTTTCAGCTGTGTTTGGAGTTCGTCTTTCACAGAATTAATTATTTTTTGCTGTGACTTCCACATTTATCACTGAATTTATKGTGCGATCTGCTTCCTGCACGTCTGTCGGAGCGGAGCGGAGATAATGTAAACTAGACTTGAACGCACAGCTGCGACCTTCGCAGCGGAGCGGAGACGCATGCAGTATAAATCCGGGGTTAGAAATTGAACTATCTGGTCTAGGTCTGGATTTATCTAATGCTTATCTAATACTGGATGTAACACACAGTTAAAGTCACCTCCCAAGATCCGATGGTGGGAGTGGAGGTCAAGTAGTTTCACTAAAATGTGAGAAGAACAGAGGGTTGTCCCAGTTTGGACCATAGYCATTGGCTAGGGTGATTTGTAAGCCGAAGAATTTGCCGGCATCAATTACAAATCTACCATTATCATCAGCAGTTACAGAAGTTGCTACAAAAGGAATTCCTTTTTTGATCAATATGGCTGTGCCTCTAGATTTGTGTTCATACTTAGAAGAGAAAATCTGCCCAATCCAATTTTTGCTCAATATTGAGTGTTTGCTAGTACATAGGTGAGTACATAGGTGAGTTTCTTGTAAGAAAATAATATCTGATTTTGGAGAATTAAGATGTGTCTACTACGTTTGATGGAGTGGTTGATCCCTTTAATATTCCAGCTGGTAAACTGGATAGAACCTAATGGACCTGTGCCAGATGTCACCATGTTATACTAATATTTGGTAAATAGTACTGAATGGTGTGGGTTTTGATAAAGTAGAAAACTGAAGCCCTTGTATCTTCTTCTTCTCAAAAAATTGAGAAAAAAAAAATAATGATACAAAAAAGGGTGGAAGGGTGGGATTCCCATAATACCCTAATACCCATATTCCCTATGCTGATCTCCAACCCTGTGGAATATCGCACTAGTCTCCAACCTAAGCGTGAAAAGGCGCCTGAAAAGTGCATGTTGCACAGGTAAACGCGGTCTAAACATGGCCTGCACAACCAATTTAGTTTAAAATAAAGGCACCATCAAACAGATGTGAAAAAGTTGTAGAATGGGAAACTCTAGAATAACATTTCTGATGATAATAGTCAAAAATTATATAAAAAGTTAAATAAAATCAATAAAGGAACTACTCAAACAGGCTGTGGCAGAGTGGTTAGGGGAGTCGTCCAGGAACCGGAAGGTCGCCCATTCGATCCCCCATCCAGCTGTCTCAGTTTAATGCCTCTGATGTGTGTCCCATTGGTGTATGAATGTGATTGGCACTGATTAATCTCCACATAGATGATTGCATATTTTAGCTTTGTAGGAGATCTAGTAGAGTGCTGTGTGAATGGGTAAATGAGGACACAGATTGTAGTGTAAAGCGCTTTGAGTGCCCTGGATGGATAGAAAAGTGATACATATACGTACAGTCCATTCACCATTTACTGCTCGGGAATAGAGCCAGTCTAGGTGTYGCCTGATGGCCGTCAAAAACACAAGGTAGCAGTAACGATAATAACAATAGTTCAAAAAACAGAATAATTCAGAGAATTATACTTTTAAATAAAAGTCTGATTTAAATGTAGACAAAATATTAGATAACAGGCAATCTTCTGTGATTAAGAAGTTACCAGCCCACGTGACCGAGCTGCATGAGGAGTGKTGAACTGCCAAATGTAGGCCTGGGCTTCTGCTGGGGAAGAGAAAAAGTTSTCTCTGCCATTGTAAGTTATGTGGAGCCTAGCTGGGTGAGCGATGCCAAAACAAACTCCGTCCTGACCCCTGAGCTGCTGCTTGATGCAATTAAATGTGGCTCGGGCTTTGGCAACTCGAGCTGTGTAGTCGGGGAAGATAGGGATTATCATATTGTCAATTTTGAACCTCTGTTTCTCTGGCAAGATGTAGAATCTTGACAGTCACTGTAGTAGCTTGTCAATGGCTTGCTATTATGGTTCTCGGTCACGGTCCAGGCTTTGGCACCAGTTGTAGGGATCTATGAGACCTATCAATCAGCACCGCTGATTGATAGGTCTATTAGTTCAAGAGCCTTCTGAAGCAAGCTAGCAATGGAGGAGGGGGAGTAGCTGTCGGGGCATTCTGGAACACCAATGATCCTGATATTGTTTCTCCAGGATCTGGATTCAAGATCATCACGAGTCGGTCAGTGCTCCCAGCTGTTTAACTTCTTGTTTCAGTGTAACAACGTCGTCAGAGCAAGCTGTTAAAGGGGCAATATCATGTAAAATCAACTTTTTTGAGTTTTATATCATGTTATAATGTTATGCTCTCATAAAAAACATGCACAG
>NW_013952941.1:217024-218577 GCF_001266775.1 Austrofundulus limnaeus
TTAAAACACAGATAGTGCATTTAAGTTTCCTGTTGTTTTTGGGATCTCCAGGTAAAGTCTCAAAGATATAGACGAGTCTGTCGCTGCTTTGCTCGGAGGAACACAGGCAGGGAAGTTTCAGCCCTCACCCGTTCTCGTTCTCTCTTTCTGTCTGTCTTCTTATCTGAACAGACCAGTAACGTTTATTCGGCACTAGTTGTCATCTAAAAATAGTCCAATGCAAACTCCCACATAATTACACTATGCTGGAATTGATTCTATGCAGGAACTTCACACATTATAAAAATTAGATTTGCAGGAATCAACCATAATATGTGCAATCCCTGCAGTGAATTTCAGGCCCTGCAAGTGCTCTCACACTGTAGCTCTCGCGTTCTGCATTGAAACCAATTCCATCACCCATTTTTCAGAATCCCATCAACGTTTCTTTAGTTTGTTATTGCTGCAAGTTCATTCATGCTAAAGGAGTACAAGATTGCGTGAGAGTTCGCTCCTCCCGACACTAAGAGAACAGGAGGGGAGGGGTCAGCTGAGCTCCTGTGTAGCGGAGCACAGAGAGGGAGAGAGACGAAGTAAACGAACAAGCAGGACAATGAAAATGATCATCCTCAATTTTTTTATCGACCTCAAAATAATTTAACATGTGATTAATTGCTTTATTGACAATCGCGACAGGCCTAGCTGACGGTGCATCGGGCCTCGATGTAGCTGTAGCTGCTTGTCGTCCTTTACTGCCTTTACTTGCTATTGTTTCCCAGCAGTGTTCCCACATTATTTTTTAGTGCTTTTCCAGTTTCATAATTACAAACAAGAGCCTTTAATACATTTATTAATCCAATAGTTCTGCAGAGCTAAGCCTCAAGCATCCTACTCCATAGCTTGCTCAACAGTGCCCCCCGTTCTTCTAATTTCTGCTTTTTTGCGCTTCTTTCAGGTTTTCAAATTGAACTTGCATTAACTTTTTGCTATGAAATATTTTCAGCTTTACTTAAGCTTCTGCAGCAGCTTTCAGCTTAAGTTTTAAGCAAGAAGCATTCACACTAGCATTTTTGCAGGAAATGCAATTTTTCTAGTTTTTTATTTTTTTCCTGTTTTACTTTTATTCCATTTTCCTATTTAAGGTATAATTTAAAGGTTTGTCAAAACTTGGAGAGATATGGTATGTAAAAAAAACAAGCATATTTTAAGAAGGACCTATCTGAAGCTGCTTGCTAACTTCCTTTTCTCTTTTGTGTGTTTTTTTAAAGGGTATTCCTTCCCAAAGAGTCAATCCAGGATTCCTAAAAGGTCAGCAACCTCAGAACCATTCTCTCACTACCAACAAAGTGGACCCATTGCATCCCATGCTCAGCACAACTTCAAAACTGTTGACACCTGAGAGACTTGAAAGTCATGAAGGATGGTGCACTGAAAGCTGCGTAAATGCAGCTTCGTTCACATCTGCAAAGATGTCTGAAAAAAGAGGAGAGAGGGACTGTTGCCCAGTGGTGCCTACAGAATTTCTTTTGTGTGGGTGTGTGTGGGTTTGTGTGTGTGTGTGTGTGTGTGTGTGT
>NW_013952941.1:218587-224493 GCF_001266775.1 Austrofundulus limnaeus
AATAGAGACAGCACTAGGTGAAGTAAAATTTCAAGGTAAATGTGGGAGTTCAAATTAATTACATTTTAAATGTGATGGGGACACTTCCCTTCACAAATGATTTCTGTGATGCATGTCATTTTATTTAAAAAAAAGTTGAAATATACATTTTAAAGACATTTACATCACCTCTTCTATGTGTGTTAAATCAGTTTTATTTGCTTGTTGTTTACTTTTATGAACAAAAACTAATAATAAATACCCAAAACTGGAATGAAAGACTAAAACAAGCACAATTACAAACTATATCTACTGTGTACTGTCCCAAGCTATTCTTTTATTAGCTTTTTCATGACATACTAGTTTTAATAAATATGGTTTTGGTCTGTGAGAAAAAACTAAAGCACCTGCAGAAAACCCACTCATGCACAGGGAGAACATATAAACACAACCCAGAAGGTTGATCTAGCAACCTTCTTTCTTAGAGGCAACATGTTGCTCCACAAACAGTGCCACTGTGCTGCCTAATTTTGTACTTATTATATAATTATTTAATTAACTATATAAATACTGTATATCTATGAATATAACCTCAAAACCTCTCATTTGAGAACTTTGGTTTTAGACTGGATGTCCTTATTCAGAGGAAATACATTTTATTATTTTTTTATTTTAAACAATATATAAATAGTTTTTGACTCTTAATTGTTAAAAAAACAATGTTTCTTTTTATATTTATGAGGTTCTATCATACCTACACTCACCAGCCACTTTATTAGGTACACCTTGCTAGTACCGGGTTGAACCCTCTTTTTGCCTTCAGAACTGCATTAATCCTTCATTGTATAGATTTAAGACGGTACTGGAAACATTCCTGAGTCTGGTCCATATTGACATAAAACCATCACGCAGTAGGTGTGAAATATCCAACCTAGAAATATCCCCCACACCATTGCACCAACACCAGAGTTGTAAAGTAACTAAGTACAAATACTTCTTTACTGTACTTCAGTAGAATTTTTGGGCATCTGTACTTTACTTGAGTAATTATTTTTCAGCCTACTTTTTACTTCTACTTCTTACATTTTCACACAGTTATCTGTACTTTCTACTCATTAATTTTTTAAAAAGGCAAGAAGTGGAAAGTTGTTACTTTTATTTCATTTTTGCTTGTTTTCATTCCAGCTGTTATTATAAAAAATAAAAACTATCCATATAAATTGTGCCTCCTACATAGAGTGAATTTAATTGTGGTTGAATGAGAAGTATAAATGCATAAAATTTTGATACCGTATTAGTTCGTACACAAACAAATCATGTCACACTCCAGCAGGACATAACCATAAAAATAAAAGGACTGTACTTAAGAAGTATTTGTATTTCATGAATTATATTATTGTATTTGGCCACAGCCCTCAGATAGAATTTCATTTTGGAGAAAAGGTTTGTGCAGTCTCGATATACTGTATGTAAATAAACTGAAACAGCTGGACTAGTGCATCCTGAATTTAATATAAATTAATTATTTTAATACAACAGTCATTTCTGCATTTTTTTTGGGAGGTCACCTCCTAATAAATGTCCTTACAGAAAATCTAACTGCTCATTTTAAATCAATACTTTTACTTTTAATACTTAAGTACAAAAAATATCAGATACTTTGACTTTTACTCAAGTAATATTCCTAAAGGAGACTTTAACTTTTACCAAAGTTATTTTTTGGTAAGATACTTGTACTTTTACTCAAGTATCACTTTGTGGTACTTTATTCTGACCAACACCGCCAGCCTGAACGGTTGATACAAGGCAGGATGGATCCATGCTTTCACGTTGTTGAGGCCAAATTCTGACCGTACCATCCGAATGTTGCAGCAGACATCGAGACTCATCAGACCAGGCAGCATTTTTCCAATCTTCTGTTGTCCAATTTTGGTACCCGGTGTGGTCTTCTGCTGCTGTAGTCCATCTGTTTCAAAGTTTGACGAGTTGTGTTCAGAGATGCTCCTCTGCAGACCTCGGTTGTAACGAGTGTTTATTTGAGTTCCTGTTGCCGTTCTATCAGCTCCAAACAGTCTGGTCATTCTCCTCTGACCTCTGGCATTAACAAGGCATTTGTGCCCACAGAACTGCTGCTCACTGGATATTTTCTCCTTTTTTACCATTCTATGTAAACCCTAGAAATGCACAAGATGCAGTGAGGAGGTAACTTGGCTCCAACATGATAAAAAAGGGGCTTTTTGCTCAGCTGACCTGATGGGATTTTCCTAGAGTGACCCTTCCTGGTGGAACATCTTGACCTTGTTTCATAAAGTGTTGTTTAACACCATAACATGTTATTGATTAGAACTACATTGCTGTGATGTATTTAAAAAAGAGGGGGGGTAGTTTCTTTTGATGTTCTTCTTCCATGATTTAGTTTATCGTGATTGTGTAATTTGTATTCTATTGATGATTTTATGATTGAACTAGATGGCATTGGGAAACTAACTAGATCTGTGTGGTGACTGTACTCTCTACCAGCCTGTCCTTAAAGTCCAAAATTATGACTGATCTTTGAGGTATTTATTTCAGAGGTTTTATTCTCAATTTTAATTGTCTTGTTTTCTTATTTGTTAGGTGTTTATAGTTATTTATTGGGTTCATGGTTCAAACTGGGAAAGAATTTGGTCATCGAAGACCACCCAGTGCAGGTTCAAACAGCAGTAGTGCCACTAGTCTGAGGAAAACCTAAAACTTGCTGACTAAAGGCTTGGGCTATACGGCCTCCAAAAACATCTCCACTAATTTGATTTTGTTTCATTATAATTGTATTATTCTTGATGTTGCATTTCTTTTCTTTTTTTATACGTTTGTTTATTTTCCTTTTTAATACATTAAAAGATTTTTTGTAGTTCATTTCCCCCATCTGATCATTTTATGATCAAATGTGGGAGTTGAAATGGAATCCTTGTTGATCTGTTCATACTAAGGTTAGGTTATAAGATATTCAACAGACCCGATGACATCAGGTCACAGTTTTATCCTGTTCTTTTGGTTATCAACAGATAAGGATGTTTTATTTCCTGGACAAGATCTGATGAGAGTAATCACACTTGTCATTGTAATTTATCAGTTTTTTTTCCTTTTGGCCTGTGCCTGGAAGTGACATCATGATCTGACCTGGATGTTGGAACAGTATATAAAGTTAGCCATTAGATCTCTTTTAGCATAGATCTTAACAGGCTGATGGCTCTATGTTAATTTCTGAGTTCTTGTTTACTGCAACCAACCAACCTCATCTGACCATTCTATGAAGTGCCTTTATTCTTTGAATCATGTATTTCTGTCCTTGTTAAATAGATATTTTCACAATATGCATTTCTTAAAGGAATGCTAGGCCTTTCAGTTTTTGTTTTGAAACATAGAAAATAACGTAATGAAAATAGAACAGAGTAGATTTTGTATTTGTCAAGTTATCATCTTGAATAGGTCAGATTTCTGCACTGCTCTTTCCTTTTTAATTGCTGAAAAATGTTAATCAAGTAGAATCAGGCAAAACCATAACAGACATATCACTCAAATTATCATGCTGTTTTTTATTTTAATAGAATTTTTTTTCCATACAATTCATACTTTTGTGACAATAATTTTAGTGACTACAAGAAAACATTTCTTCCCAAACGTTTATCAAGGAGCTTTCCTAACGAAGAGAAAATACTGTTTGATTTATTTTAAACTGTAACTAACCTATTTTTCCAAACCCATTTCACCACATATTACAAAAAATCTCATACATGGTCGTGTCACAGTTCTCACACAGACACACGTTCACAGTATTAACACTCCTTCACAGTGAACAAAAYCCACCAAGTGCCAAACACCTGCTTCAGAATCAGAGCAGATGATTGTATCAGATGCTCTGTTAGTCCTGGCTGATGATGATACATAAAACTGATGAGATCCTCAGCAGCTGCCCATCAGTAAAAAAAAAAAAGGCTGTGTTCAAAATATCCACCCATTCATTACATACTGTAGTTTACTTAATTCTGAATCTGCCATTTTGTTAGAATGTTCTAAATTTCACCTGTAATGTTTTACAGGTGTCCTGGAAACTAGTTGAGTAGTTCATGAAAGGCGCATACAAATGTTTTTCATTAAATTGGTAAAATTAGACCACAATGCATTGTGGCCTGAGCCAAGACAGCAGCCTAATTTCAGAATGGTTGAAAATGCCTTTAATTACACAAACATCTACAATAAAAAGCAGATCATCTCCTTTATCTCCTGCAAGGAAATTATTACAAAGAACATYAGCTGATCCTATTTGACATTTACACATGTAGACAAATTTGTTTGGACCCCTTTATCAAAGAAGTAAAATGCTACAAAGGTCCTTGAAAGTGACAAAAGTTACAAAAAGGGTCAAAATATTGTACAACAAAATATTAAGTTATAGGATACCATCCTATTTATTAAGAGCAGTTTGATTATTTTATTTATTTTTTAATAATTCAGTTGAACCAACATTCAAAATAAATGACTGATCTTTATCAGTTGATTTGTAGTCATTTTTCTTTTTGTCAGTTATTTCAGGGGCTTTTGTGATTTTGTGTTTCTTTACTGGAAAGACAGACAAATTTGTATCTGTAAGTCTAAATATGAAATATGTTTGAAAAATTGTAAATCACGGCATAAAGAAAGCTGCATTTCAATCGTTAGTTACAGCTTGCAGTTTGTGGTCTTGTAAAAAAAGACAGAGAAAAAGTTGATTGTTAATACTCGACCATAATGAAGTATACTGCATTCAAGTAGTGTTCAAAATGTAAAAACTCCAAGCTGTCCCGTATTTACTGTATAGTGACCTGACCACCATGTAGTTACTGAGCAAGTGAACATTTCAAATACAGCCAGAATTTAATCTGACCTGAAGATATTTTTTCTCCAAACTCCAAGCTTTCCATGTTCACTTAGTTCAGACATTTGATTTATTTTCAGGATGATTTTCTCCCACCATTCTGAATGACTTTTACTCTAACTGGAGCTGGAGTTGTGTTTTTGTCTCATTTTAAACAAACAGCTTAAAAGGCTCTCAACTATGTTCAAAACACAAGCCAGTGGTCTGATAGAAATTACTTTTATTTCCTGTCAAATCCATAAAGTTTAGGTTTCCTTTGTAGGACCTCTGGACATGTTGGTGGCTGTAGATCACTTTAAATCCAYCATCCTTAAACAACCTATCAGCAGTCTATCAAAACCCCTTCACAGAGACAGGAGCTGATGACATAKAAACAAATCTAATCCACATATTTAAGTGTTTTTTAAAGTCCTAAGTTCAGTAGGTTGTGAAGCAAATTGATAGACGAACTGACTCCAGGAAACTGTTTGGCACAAAGGTGCCAAAGGCTCTGACCTGATTAGCATCCCAACTAATCCTGTTCTGGGTAAACAGAAATAAACCTCACTGAAAAAGAAGGATTACACAACAAACTCAGCTGTCCTCGTCAACTTCAAGTCAGGTCTGTGAAAAAAGGCATTTCAWGAACTGATTAGAAATACTGTCCCCCATTAGCTAAAGGGAGCCAATAAGATGTTTACAGCCTATTAGACCTGAGCTGACAGACTGATGCTGTCTGAACAGCTGAACCACATGTTTGAACAGAGGCCTGATGGAGTCCCAGACATCCCTCAGTCCTGATGGCTCTTCTCTTGCAGGATTTTGTATTCATACTGGGGAAAATGAAGCAGGAAAACAGTTATAGACAGCTGTATCTTGTTCAGACAAAAAATTAGCTAAAGCAACATTTAAAAACTCAGCTTCCACACTGCATGTCTGATTGGACTGTACACCATCAACAGAAGAATTTATATAAGCACTGAAGCACACAGTGGTTMTATTAACATGAGGATGACAAATGGGAGCATCATGGTCCATTTACATTCAGACAGTT
>NW_013952941.1:226823-237102 GCF_001266775.1 Austrofundulus limnaeus
TGCCATGTATCGGCGCCACCAGACCCTCTGACCACCATCAGTAGGCAAGGTGGGTGAAGTGTCTTGCCCAAGGACACAACGACTGAGACGGCTGGACGGGGGATCGAACCAGTGACCTTTCTGGTTCCAGGACGACTCCCCTAACCACTCTGCCACAGCCGCCCCACATATTAGGTTCAGTTTAATAGTTAACATATTCATATAAAAAGATTTTGCATAAAAAATGTGACCTTACAAACCATTCTGTGCCTCACGTTTATGTTTAAAGGCCTCAGTGGCTGAATTTTTAAAGCTCCTTCAGAAATGCAGTTTTTTCTTTAATGTCTGTAAAACAACATTAAACAATGTTCAACTATTCTCTTATGACTTCAGACCATTGCCTGTAGCTCCATCGTATATTAAACATCTTATTGCGCCATACTTTCCTAACAGAGCCCTTCGCTCTCAGATTGCAGAAATGTTTATGGTATGTTGGTATGGTATGTTTATTACATGTTTATGGTAATTATTTCTATCAATAACATGTTTTTTCTTTGTCTCTTCCAGAAGAAGGTGCACCTGGACCAGTCCTGGACCAGTTCTTCTGTGTTTACCTGTGTCTCTTTCCTGTCCCCAAACCCAGCCGGTCGAGGCAGATGGCCACCTGTCCTGAGCCTGGTTCTGCTGGAGGTTTCTTCCTGATTAGCAGGGAGTTTTTCCTCTCCACCGTTTGCTCAGGATCGGAGACTGTGATGAAGGGATTCAACYCAGCCTGCTGGTTTCATCTTTAGATTGTTCTTTTTTATGTACAGTGCCCTGAGAGAACGAATGTTGTGACTTGGCGCTATATAAATAAACTGAATTGAATTGAATTGATGGTGGTCAGAGGGTCTGGTGGCGCCGGTGCATGGCAGCCTCGATTCTGTCAGTGTGCCCCAGGGCAGCTGTGGCTACAAAGTAGTTTGCCATCATCACTGGGTGAATGTGAGTGTGAATGGGTGAATATAAAGTGCTTTGGGGTCCGGAGGGACTTGATAAGGTGCTCTATAAGTTCAGTCCATTTGCCATTTATAAATTTTACAGTTTTAGAATTTATACACAATTTCCTTACCAAGGCTAGCTGTCGCCCAATGTTTCCAATGGTGATAACCCCAGCAAAGAAGATGCATGGGAGCCAAGACCGAATGTAGAGAAAATCTGGAGACGTATACCTGAGCAGGAGAGAAGTACATACAGTCATTTAAAGAAGTTTGGGCACCCTTGTTAATTTTCCTGATTTACCTTTATAAATCATTGACTGTTTGGATAAAAAAATCAGTTAAATATATCATATAGGGGACAAACACAGTGATATTTGAGAAGTGAAATGAAGATTATACTGCAGCAGATAACTAAAATTTTACTGAAACCGTTCAAATCTGGAAACAAACACCAAAAGTGYCACAAATCCTCCTTGGGGAATACTTTTTTGAAAAAAAAAAAAAAKATTAGCCACTTAAAAATTCAAAATGGCAGCCTTTTTTCAAGATGGCTGCCATTTTGGCTATCAAAAATCCATTTTTGCAATAAAATTGTAGATATTTGTCCTACACTATTGATCTTGGTGTCAAATCATACATTTTTGAACATGTAGAAGCTGACTTTTGAGCTCTGGAATTATTCAGAAGCTTTCTTGTACCATATCCCAGTAATATAATGAAACTGTTACCACTGTTATTAACTATTATTCACTGTTACCTCTGCTACGAGATCAGACCCACAAGGTTGCTACAGTCAAACGTGATGAACAAGATCAAGAACCTGGTGGCATTCCTGAACCCAGGTCAGGTGCCCATCATCGCTGCTGACCAGCCAATATATGCAGTGGCTAAGCAGGTCCTGTGGCACTGGCCTGATAACTTTGGTTAAGACAAGTTTATCATCGTTTGGGGGCCTGCATATTGAGATGGCTGCATTGAAATCAATTGGAACTCTACTCCAGGACAGTGGCTGGATAAGGGTGCTCGTAGAGGCAGAGGTAGCATCCTTTGGCACAACAGAATCATTCCTGACAGCTTCAAGCATCACTAGGACACGGCAAATACACCAGATACAGTGGGGAAAATAAGTATTTAGTCAGTCACCAATTGTGCAAGTTCTCCCACTTAAAAAGATGAGAGAGGCCTGTAATTGACATCATAGGTAGACCTCAACTATGAGAGACAAAATGTGAAAAAAATTTGAGAAAATCATTTTGTCTGACTTTTAATGAATTTTTTTGCAAATAAAGGTGGAAAATAAGTATTTGGTCAATAACAAAAGTTCATCTCAATACTTTGTTGTATATCCTTTGTTGGCAATGACAGAGGTCAAACGTTTTCTGTAAGTCTTCACAAGGTTGGCACACACTGTTGCTGGTATGTTGGCCCATTCCTCCATGCAGATCTCCTCTAGAGCAGAGATGTTTTGGGGCTGTCGGTGGGCAACACGGACTTTCAACTCCCTCCAAAGGTTTTCGATGGGGTTGAGATTGGGAGACTGGCTAGGCCACTCCAGGACTTTGAAATGTTTCTTACGAAGCCACTCCTTTGTTGCCCTGGCAGTGTGCTTGGGATCATTGTCATGCTGAAAGACCCAGCCACGTTTCATCTTCATTGCCTTTGCTGATGGAAGGAGGTTTGCACCCAAAATCTCACAATACATGGCCCCATTCATTCTTTCATGTACACGGACCAGTCAACCTGGTCCCTTTGCAGAGAAACAYCCCCAAAGCATGATGTTGCCACCCCCATGCTTCACAGTTGGTATGGTGTTCTTTGGATGCAACTCCGCATTCACTTTCCTCCAAACARGARGAGTTGTGTTTTTACSAAATAGTTCTACTTTGGTTTCATCTGACCATATGACATTCTCCCAATACTCTTCTGGAACATCCAAATGRTCTCTAGCAAACTTCAGACGTGCCTGGATATGGACTGGCTTAAGCAGGGGGACACGTCTGGCACTGCAAGATCTGAGTCCCTGGCGTCGTAGTGTGTTGCTGATGGTAGCCTTTGTAACATTGGTCCCAGCTTTCTGCAGGTCATTCACTAGATCCCCCCCTTGTGGTTCTGGGATTTTTCCTCACCGTTCTTGTGATCATTTTGACCCCACGGGCTGAGATCTTGCGTGGAGCCCCAGATCGAGGGAGATTAGTAGTGGTCTTGTATGTCTTCCATTTTCTGATTATCGCTCCCACAGTAGATTRCTTCACACCAAGCTGCTTGCCTATTGCAGATTCAGTCTTTCCAGCCTGGTGCAGGTCTACAATTCGGTTTCTGGTGTCCTCCGACAGCTCTTTCGTCTTCACCATAGTGGAGTTTGGAGTGTGACTGTTTGAGGTTGTGGGCAGGTGTCTTTTATACTGTTGTGTTAACGACTTCAAACTGGTGCCATTAATAGAGGTTATGAGAGGGGGAAAGAGGAGCCTCTTAAAAAAGAAGTTACAGGTCTGTGACAGCCAGAAATCTTGCTTGTTTGTAGGTGACCAAATACTTATTTTCCACCATTATTTGCAAAAAAATTCTTTAAAAGTCAGACAAAATGATTTTTTCAAATATTTTTTCACATTTTGTCTCTCATAGTTGAGGTCTACCTATGATGTCAATTACAGGCCTCTCTCATCTTTTTAAGTGGGAGAACTTGCACAATTGGTGACTGACTAAATACTTATTTTCCCCACTGTAACAGCATGCAGTCTGTACAAACTTCTGAAGGCAGCCTACACCGACTACTCCAGTGGGYCAGCTGCAAGCACAGAGGAAGTGCTCAGCTTTGAAGCTTGGTGTGAAAGTCGCAAACTGGAAGGTCCACAGTTTCAGTTCTGGCATCTGATACTGTCGATGGAACTGACGATCTTCCTGCTGATCCGGTCATTCAGAGAAGCCAACCTCGACCTGTTCTGTCAATCACTGGCCGAGCTGATACCATACTTCTTTGCCAACAACAATGTGAACTATGCACAGTGGCTCCCCATCCATCTCAGAGACATGGTGACCCTGGAACAGAAACATCCCCAGATGGCTCAAGAGTTCAAGAGAGGTAAATCTGTTATACACAAATCAGGTCGAGGCTTCTCAGCAATGGCCATCGACCAAGATCATGAGCAGGCCAATGCAGTCATCAAGGCTGATGGGGGAGCAATCGGCTTAACTGAAAATCCATCAGCACGGAGAAGATGGATGGTAGCTGGTCCTGAAGTCAGCCACCTGGTTGAGCAGCATGAGGCAGCATCTGTAACCAAAGAGGGTACTCAACATACCAGTCACCATGAGCAGACAGAACAAGCTCAATGGGTGTTCCTTGAGAAGGTTGAAAAGCTTTCCAGTGCCATTACAGATATGGGTGATCCATTCCAAGAAGTGAGCCAGGACCTGCTATCATTGGACACAAAGGACATTGCVCACCACACTGCAGCTGAACTGATTGGTACACACATCAAGAAGGATAGGATGCATTTTCAGCAGTTCATGAACGGACAAGAGGGTGGAGATTTCACATTCTATGACCCAATCAAGAAGAACCAGATACACTTTTTCCGACAGGAATCGTCCTCATGTGGTGCATCAAAGGAAAAGGTGCTGAAAGAGGACTGCCAGCTCTTCTGAAAGCTCTTCATCTCCTGCCAGAGCTGAGAACCCTACTGGGTGACCTTACTGTCTTCTTTCAGCATGAGAACCAGGCATTCCCTGCTGCTCTGAGTGATGGGGGAAAGCTTCACACCTTGTCAGAAATCCCAGCTTACTACCATCCTTGAGACCCAAGCTACCATCCCACCATTATCATTGATTGTTCAGCACTAGTGAATAGTCTGCAACCAAGGACCTCAAAGACTTTTGAGGAGTATGCAGTACTTGATGTTCTTCCAACTATACAAGGCTACTTCACCAAGTACAGCAGGACAGATTTTGTGTTTGATGTCTACAAGCCATCAAGTCTGAAGGCTGAAGCTAGGTCAAAGTGAGGACAGGGAGGCAGACGCAGGGTGACAGAAAAGGGCAAAGTCCCTTCAAACTGGCAGAATTTCCTCCAAGACAATGACAGCAAAACTGAGTTGTTCAACTTCCTGGCTGACAAGACTGCACAGATGGCTGCACCAAATGTGGTCATTGTGACCAAAGAAGATGCTGTCAGCAACCACACCATCAACCTGGCTGGGGTGGCTCCTTGTAGCCATGAAGAAGCCGACACCTGGATCTTTGTACATGCCAAACACGCAGCAGAAGAAGGCAGCAAATTCCTTATGGTCAATGCCAGTGACACAGATGTTCTGGTCATAGCAGTCAGTGTTCTGCCAACCCTCCAGAAGATTGGTCTACAGAAGCCTTTGGCCAAAGACAGGACATGAGGTGGATCCCAATACATGACCTGTGCCTCTCTCTTGCACTGGAGAAGACCAGAGGAATTATTTTCTTTCATGCCTTCACTAGTTGCGATGTTGTCTCAGCATTCCGTGGGAAAGGGAAGAAGTCAGCATGGCAGATCTGGGATGTGTGTGATGAGGCTTCTGATGTCTTCAGCAAACTCAGCAGTACCCACCAGCAGTAGATGATGATGACCTCAAGACCTTGGAGAAGTTTGTGGCCATGATGTATGACATGTCCAGTACAGCTGATGGTATTGATGACGCCAGGCTAGACATGTTTGCTCAGAAGCAGAGACCAGATGAGGCCATTCCTCCTACTCGAGCAGCTCTACTGCAGCATGTAAAGTATGTTGTCTACCAGGCTGGCTGCATATGGAGTGATAAAATGGCATGTCAGCCAGAAACAGAGTCCTGCCGACTGGGGCTGGACCAAGGAAGTTGATCTGTGGCAGATCTTCTGCAGAGAGCTGTCAGCAACTGACCAAGTGTGGATGCAAGTCAGAGTGCRGTGGACGATGCAAATGCTATTGCTTTGGTCTGAGCTGTACTGGACAGTGCAGCTGTAGATGTGATGTGTCAATTCCAATGTCTTAAAGTAGACTGGTAATGGTATATATTGAACATCTTTTGATGTTGGACTGGTGACTCCTATGCTGTGGACATTAACCTTTTGTAATTTTATGATATGTTGCTGAATTAGATTGGTCAATTTAATATCCAAACATTCTTTTTGTACTGGTACACTACGCATAAAAAATGTTTTGCTGTAATTATTCTGTGTTTTAGGTGTATTTTTTCCACTTTTTTGTTTAGAAATGGTAAAAGAAGCCCTAAAAAGAATTCAAACCTATAAAATTAACTTCCCCATAGTCAGAAACATAGGATTCAATTCAAAAATAATCTAAATTGGTCCAGGGAATCCAATTCTGTAGCTAAATATGCGTTTCTTATGCCAGAAATGGTGGCCATCTTGGAAAATGGTGGCCATTTTGAAATTTTAAGTGACTAACGTTTTTTTTTTTTCTAATAAGTTGTTTAAGAAGGATAAACATGCAAATTTTGGTGCTTGTTTCCGGATTTGAACTATTTTTTCAGTTATCTGCTCTACTATTATAAGATTACAGAAAGTGTGCAATTATTGGTTAAACAAAATTAGGCAGGTGCATAAATTTGGGCGCCAAAAAAAATACCTTAATATTTAGTAGATCCTGCTTTCACAGAAATAACATTCTCTAAATGCTTCCTACAGCTTCTAATGAGAGTCTGGATTGTGGCTGAAGGTATTTTACTCTTCTTTACAAAAACATCTCAAGTTCATTCAGGTTTGATCGTTTCCAACCACAGACAGCTCTCTTTAAGTGACACTACAGATTTTCAATAATATTCAGACTGAGATTGCCATTCCAGAGCATACTTGTTGCTCTGCATGAATGCCTTAGTAGATTTTGAGCAGTGTTTAGGTTGTTGTCTTGTTGGAAGATCCAGCCCCGGTGCAGTTTCAGCTTTGCCGCTGATTCCTGGACATTGGTCTCCAGAATCTGCTGATATTGATTGGAATCCATGCGTCCCTCAACTTTAACAAGATTCCCAGTCCCTGTACTGGCCACACAGCATGATGAAACACCACCAAATTTTACTGTAGGTAGCAGGTGTTTTTCTGGGAGTGCTGTATTCTTTTTCTGCCATGCATAACGGACCTTGTTCTGCCCAAATAACTATTTTAGTTTCATCAGTCCACAGCACCTTATTTCAAAACAGAGCTGGCTTGTCCAAAGGTGCTTTAGCATACCTCAAGCGGCTCTGTTTGTGATGTGGACGGAGAAAAGGCTTCCTCTGCATCACTCTCACATACAGCATCTCCTTGTGTAAAGTGTGCTGAATAGTTGAACGATGCACAGTGACTCAATCAGCAGCAAGATTATGTTGTAGGTCTTTGGTGCTGGTATGTGGGTTGACTCTTGACTGTTCTCAACATCCTTCGTTTCTGTTTATTGGAGATTTGTCTTGGTCTGCCACTTCAGTCGTTGACTTGAACTGTGCCTGTGGTCTTCCATTTTCTCACAATGGAGACTGAAAGCTGAAATCTCTGAGATGGCTTTCTGTATCCTTCCCCTAAACCATGATGGTAAACAATCTTTGTTTTCAGCTCATTTGAAAGTTGTTTTGAGACTCCAACGCTGCAACTCTTCAGAGAAGACGCAAAGAGATGAAAAACCTACAATTTCCTAACTTAAATGCCCTTTCTCATAATTGGAGTCACCTGTGTATGGAGGTTAAGGGTCACTGAACTTACCAAACCAAACTTAAGTTCCAATAATTAGTTCTAAAGGTTTTGAAATCAAAAAAACGGCAACGATGCCCAAATTTATGCACCTGCCTAATTTTGTTTAACCAATTATTGCACACTTTCTGTAAATCATATAAACTTTATTTCACTTCTCAAATATCACTGTGTTTGTCCCCTATAAGATTTATTTAACTGATTTTTTTTATCCAAACAATCAATGATTTATAAAGGTAAATCAGGAAAATTAACAAGGGTGCCCAAACTTTTTCATATGACTGTAACTCTGAAACGTAATAAATTTTTGTATAAAAATGCAAATTCTAGCATGAAGCCTGACATCACGAAAAGTCTGACTCACCATCCATAAAACTCTAACCTGAGACCTGACATCCAGAAAACTCTAACTAGGGACCTAGCAAAAAAACTAATTTGAACACTGATACACAGAAAAGCCCAAACACACTTTGTTTGAAGTTCCCACACATTGTCCTCCCTGTATGTTTCACATTCTTCACCAAAATGTGTTCAGATTTTGTTTGTGAGGGTACTTACTGAAAGACTCCATTGTAAACCAYGAGCTGGGTCGCCAGAGTTGCCAGCAAAGCGATACTAACTCCTAGGCCAAAGCCACTGCGGGAGCGATCAAATGTCCACCATAAACCAATGGAGAGTGCTGCTAAAGTCAGAGACAGCTGCACATTGTTAGCAAAGTCCACCTTCTGAAAGACAAGGAGGTCAAGGAGCAAACCTACACTGGCCAGCAACAAAGTGCATTTACGTACAGTAGCAGTCCTACAATACAGATGCTTGGAAAACACGTTCACTTTACCTCTGATTTTTTATTCAAGGATAAAGGCAGTTCTAGAGAGTTCAGACAATCTCCAAAGTTGCAAACGGAGAGACCTGCTAATAGAAGTTTTTATAACACAGACTGAACACAACAGGATGATTCAAGATCTGACAAGAAAGTTAGAGATCCATCAGAAAGTCTCTACGTCTTCTGAAAAAGTTTAAAGTCCAACAGGAAGGACCAATGTCCAACAGGAAGGTTCAAAGTACAATTTTGAACTTTCTTTTCAAAGATCAACCTGCCTGTTGGACATTATACCATCCTGTTGAAAAACAGGTAGGTTACTTTAACTTTTTCAGCAATGAACTGACAGGACTATGAGATGGCTCTCTGTTTTGACAAACACAAGGCATGCTCTGTCAATTAGAAAAAGTTGCAGATATTGAACTGCCTATCTGTTCTTTAGTAGCATCTCCTCTGAATAAAACTTCATATAAATTAATGGGTTTCCCTACCAAATCAAACATCAAGAAAGAAAAGGATACAGCACTGGCATGGTTGATACCAACAAACACAGCCACACAGCGCATCACACTCGACCATTCCCGCTTGAATTTGTGTGGTTCGCCGAGCCGACTGTCGATGCAGGGGTACAACAACCCAATCATTGCTGCAAGAAGGGGAAACAGGATGAAGACAGATAGTTAAAAGAGAAAATCTGAGCAAAAGTGATGGTTCTCTTTTGCTGGGATTAATGCCTTTCAAAGAATTGTCACTACATTAATGTAGAAATCAAACAACAGGTCAACCAGTTTTTCTGAGAGGCATCACAAGTGTCAACAATCACTGCTTCATTAACATGCTAATAATATATAGTAATAACATACATGCTTGACTTGGTGTTGATAGAACTAAATGGAGATGAAGAGATGTTTAATAGAAGAGCATTCGTACTAGCAGTTAAAAATAAATAGTTGAAGTTTGATAATGGCATTATTATTAGCTTTATGTCTCCTCAGTTTTAATTTACCAACCATATATCTAGATAATCTTTGACCCAGTTAATACAGCTCTGAAACAAATTAATTTTTWTACTGTCGACAACATGCAGCAGCTCTCTCCAGGGCCATAATCCCAGAGGATGTGTTGAACAGGTGTAGGAACCACGGTACAGAACAAGGCATATGTCTGGGGAGGATGGGGGCACATTTTTGCTACATCGTGGGAACCAACTGCCAGAAAAAGGCAGACTCGTGGGGACCGAATTTGCATCGTGGGGATCAAAGCCCGGTCCCCACATGTACAGATGCTAATTTCGGGTGAGAAGTTAGGTTTACAACCAAGGTATGAATTGAGTTTAGGTTCGTTTTATGGTCAGGTGACATTACCTGTGACATTAATTTTAGGATAAATGGTCAGGGTTAGGCTATAAAATTTCCACAAGCCGAATGGAAGTCAATACATGGCTCCCATATCTCTCATATCATCTAGCCATCCATACCAGTCTGTATATAAAATCATCAATTTAATCACAGAAATAATCACACAGGAATTTAACAAACTACAGGGGCTGGACAATGAAACTGAAACACCTGGTTTTAGACCACAATAATTTATTAGTATGGTGTAGGGCCTCCTTTTGTGGCCAATACAGTGTCAATTCGTCTTGAGAATGACATATACGAATGAGTCCTGCACAGTGGTCGGAGGAATTTTAAGCCAATCTTCTTGCAGGATA
Organism: Austrofundulus limnaeus; assembly: GCF_001266775.1. Taxonomy (NCBI): domain Eukaryota; kingdom Metazoa; phylum Chordata; class Actinopteri; order Cyprinodontiformes; family Rivulidae; genus Austrofundulus; species Austrofundulus limnaeus. The sequence goes on from NW_013952941.1 coordinate 237,001, forward strand.
GTGGCCAGGGGTCTCATTTATAAAGGATTGCGTGGAAACCATACTAAAACTGAACGTACGGCCAAAAGGCGGAAATAGCGTACGCCAAAAACAATTCAGATT
>NW_013952941.1:237449-243681 GCF_001266775.1 Austrofundulus limnaeus
ACACACACACACACACACACACACACACACACACACACACACACACACACACACACACTCACTCACGCATCCCCCCCACGCGCGTGACAAACACGGACTTTAAACATGAAGTTTTATTACATTCACACTGGCTAGGTGGGCGCGCCCTGCGCGTGTATCTAAAGTGTGACTTTTGCTGTCCTGCTGTTCTTGTCGTGGAGGGGTCTGTGGGTCATGGAGGGGTCTGTGGGTCAGGGAGGGGTCTGTGGGTCATGGAGGGGTCTGTGGGTCAGGGTCGTCTGAGGAGGAAGCAGATGAAGGGAGTTGCGCACGGGAACTTTTATTTAAGATTTAAGTTATTTTTTTATTTCAAAGGTCCTCATGGCTCAACAGCAGAAGCATAAATATTACTGTTAAGAAAGCTGATGATAAAGTTGAATAACAATCTAAGTTTGATGAAGGTAAATTAAATCTCTGACAGTGATCATTGCACAGTGTGGCTCTAATTCCTCACTTCACCATCTGTGTCACAGTTTCAAGTCTCCAAAATGAGCGTACGCATGGGTCAGAGCTGGCGTGAGGCACCGCACATTTTCACGTCAAGTTTGGATTTTATAAATCCCAACCTTGGCGTAAAAAGTGGCGTACGCAAGTTTCTGGGCTCAAATTGTGCGTACGCCAGTTTTATAAATCCGACCCCAGATCTCTACGTGATGCTGTAGGAGGAAAACGTTTCCTGACTCGTTTCCTGATTCGCTCCTCCAAAACACCCCAAAGTGGRTCAATCTAGTGACTGTGCAGGCCATGGGAGATGTTAAACTTCACTCTCCTGTTCATCAAACCAATCTTTCACCAGTCTTGCTGTGTGTATTGGTGCATTGTCATCCTGATTAACAGCGCAGCCTTCAGGATATAATGTTTGATGTACTGGATGCACATGGTCCTCCAGAATGMTTCGGTAGTCCTTAGCAGTGACACGCCTATCTAGCACAATTATTGGACCAAGGGAATGCCATGATATGGCAGCCCAAACCATCACTGATCCACTCCCATGGCCCATCCACTCTGGGCATGCAACAGTCTGGGTGGTACGTTTCTTTGGAGCTTCTCCACACGCTAACTCTCCCGGATGTGGGGAAAACAGTAAAGGTGCACTCATCAGTGAGCAATACATGTTTCACATTGTCCACAGCCTAAAATTTGCGCTCCTTGCACCATTGAAACTGACGTTTGGCATTGGCACGAGTGACCAAAAATTTGGCTATAACAGCCCAGCCGTGTATATTGACCCTGTGGAGCTCCCAACGGACAGTTCTGGTGGAAACAGGAGAGTTGAGGTGCACATTTAATTCTGCCGTGATTTGGGCAATTGTGGTTTTATATTTTTTGGATACAATTCGGGTTAGCACTCGAACATCCCTTCCAGACAGCTTCCTCTTGCGTCCACAGTTAATCCTGTTGGATGTGGTTGGTCCTTCTTGGTGGTATACTGACATTACCCTGGATACCATGGCTCTTGATACATCCCAAAGACTTGCTGTCTTGGTCACAGATGAGCCAACAAGATGTGCTCCAACAATTTGTCCTCTTTTGAACTCTGGTATGTCACCCATAATGTTGTGTGCATTGCAATATTTTGAGAAAAACTGTGCTCTTACCCTGCTAATTGAACCTTCACACTCTGCTCTTACAGGTGCAATATGCAATTAATGAAGATTGGACACCAGTCTGGTCCAATTTATCCAGGAGACCTCCCACACAAAAAATGACAGGTYTTTCAGTTTCATTGTCTAACCCCTGTGTTTTAAATTCATACAAGGATTTCTCAAAATTTTCATTAATTCTTCTTACGAACTGGTTGAAGTTCAAGCTATTCAAAGAATAATTATGTGAAAGCTTTTCGATTTCAACAAGTACTTGTTTCTGTATGTTCACCAATGATTTTATTACTTACTTTTAACCCCTGGCTGGTAACATGGTCTGTTGCATGAATAATCAACAAAGGTACATCCAAGTGAGAGACCAAGTCAATATCTATCAAACACCAGATTTTTTTACATTTTATTCTGACATAGTGAAGAAATCTACATGTAAGTTTGACATACTGGAAATTCTGAACTGTGCACACAATAAGAAGGGGCGTGGTCAAAAACTGGTCCCTGTGGAGTAGTACCTACCAACTTTTATTTTGTAAACAGGCTTTTGTCTGAATAGGTGAACCATAAGGTGCGTGAAAATGCAAAATAAGTTTTATATTTAGGATCTGTGTGGTAAACTCAGATAAAAGATGAAAATGTTCATCTTCTGTTGGGGTTGTGACATAATGACCCCCTGATGACATCATTGTTTGAATATTTGTTTAATGAAATGTCATTTAAATCAAAGAGTTAATCAATATGAATCTGCTGATACCTTGTTTTTAAAATTTGGTTGGTTTATAGCAAAGTTATTGGCAGTTAAGTTTCCTGTTTAACTTCGATGGTCAAAATGAAAATGGCGTGTGGTCCAAAAGTGGACTCCGGTGCGCTTTCTACAGTAAAATAATGACAACGCTCCGAACACATTAAAGTTTAACACAAAGTTGGACTTTAGATACCCAGGCAGGTCGGGTCTCGGTTCTGGATGGGTGGAAGTAACGGTGATACAGCTCAGGTGTCTCCTCAGCTGCAGCGAACTGGTCACGCACGAACACATAAGTTTAATACTGAACGTCTAATAATTCATTACATAACTTCATCTTCGTGGTTCTGGTAACGGGTCGAGGTGTTCTCCTTGGAAAAAATGTCTGATCAACTCTGATTAGTTTACCTGCGGTTCTGATTCGGCTCTGAGACTGAAGGACCCGTCCTGCTCTGCTCTGATTGGCTAAAACTGTGAAACCGGGTACACACCAAATGCGTTCTGAGCAGCCAAAGCAGCCAGTTTTCATGCAAAGTCTATGGTGGGCGCGCATCTACGAGCAGTGCAGCACATAGCGGCGCGTTTTGCCAGTTGAGAGCAGCGCGCAACATGCAGCAGAGCATTTTCCGCGCATGCAGCATGTCCAAAGCAGCAGCTGCTGGAGTTCAACATACTGAACTTTGGCTGCTCGACGCACAGCAGCAATCAAGAGAATAAAATTTTCCACGTGACGGTTTCCTGAAACCGACAGACGGACAGGAGCTGTTTTAAGCTGAAATCGACCGTCTGAAGTTGGTGTTCTGGCTGGAAATAGATGTGGGTCATCAGCTCGTCCTCGGGACAAGAAAAAAAAAGTCTGTCAGCACGCAGCTCCTGGAGTGGCGAAACTAACCGAACAAATTGCCTCTAAATCATCTGGTGAATTAATTATCTGCTGTGCGCAATGTTTGCTTGCTCTTTAGTAAATAAAGCAAAGCCATTTCATTAATTTTATCTTTATTTCAATCATCAACAGACCGGAAAATGAACAATAACGCTCCTCCCATCGGTCTGAACCGATATTTGTTGACAAACAGCCAAAAACATGCGTCAGTAGCATTTTTGCTGCTCAAGATGCGTTTGGTGGGAATAGGCCTGTCACGATAACAAATTTTGCTGGACGATTAATTTTCTCACAAATTATTGCGATAAGCGATAATATTGCCTGGTGACCATTTTACAACTATTATAAAAGCGTAATATGTAAGTGTAATAAATCAATAAACTTTAATTTTTAAAGAATGTTTAACAAAGTGGACTCTCAGTCTCTAACAAAAAATGCACTTGAATAAAAAAAACAAAGAACAACAAAATGTAAATTAAACACCACACACAACTAAGACAGTAAAGAAACAATATTAAAGAGCAGCATCTCTTTAGAGATGAAGCAAACTACACAGCCTGGTGAGGACCCACTGTTTCTTATGGGGACATAAGCCCAGTTCACATCCCATGTAAAGTGTAGGCTAGGTTTAGGGTCAAATGGTAATAGAAAATACTGGTAAATGAATGAAAGTCAGTGCAAAGTCCCCATGAGGATAGAAGAACAAATGTGTCTATATGTGTGTGTGTGTGTGTGTGTGTGTGTGTGTGTGTGTGTGTGTGTGTGTGTGTGTGTGTGAGGAGGGGACAGTCAGTGAGGAGACAAGCAGAGCGCTGCGGTGGAGGAAATCAGACAGTTCGCAGTTTTCCTCATGAGTTGCTGGGATCGCTACAGGTTTTTTTGGGGGTGTTTCGTTAAAACACAGATGGTGCGTTTAAGTTTCTTGTTATTTTTGGGAGCTACAGGTAAAGTCTTGACGAGTTTGTCGCGGGTCTTTGGGAGTTTCAGCCCCCACCCCTTCTCCTCCTCCTCTCTCTCTCTGTGTGTCTCCCCGCAGCGAATTTCAGGCTCTAGTGCTCCGACACTGCAGCAGCCACGTTCTGCTTTGAAACGTTTCTTTAGTTTGTTATTGCTACGAGCTCTCTTGCTAAAGCGAGAGTTCACTCCTCCCGACACTAAGAAAACAGGAGGGGAGGAGTCAGCTGAGCTCCTGTGTAGCGGAGCACAGAGAGGGAGAGAGACGAAGTAAACAAACAAGCAGGAAAATGAAACGTATCGTCCTCATTATTTTACCGACCTCAAAAAAAATTATCGTGCAATTAATTGATTTATTGACTATCGCGACAGGCCTAGGTGGGAACCCGGCTTGACTCTGATTCTTTTTATTGGTTGAGTCAGTTAATCCATCACAACACAAGTTTTTGTTTTATTTTTTTCTTTTCTCAACAGGAAATGCACCGCAGAGACAGCCGGGGGAGACAGAACTTTAATRGCTTCTGCCGGACAAAATTTAAGACCTTTGAGTAACAAATTTAAGACCAACTTGCACACTTTTTAACAAATTGAAGACTTTATAAGGCCTGTAAATATGTGAATTTAAGACTAAGGATTTTTAAGGACCCACGGACACCCTGTAACTGGACTCGCTGGGGTCACTGTGAGCTATCGTGCTGCATAAATAACAGGACTTGAGTCTGACCAGAGGCACACAACATATTATTCACCTACATAAACACAGCTGATTAAACAGCACCAATTTTCCATCCACAGTGAAGTTGTGTAGAAAACAGCTGATTCATCGCTGCTGTGGAGTTTTATGAATAACATAAGACAGGCATTAGTTCTAGGTCTGAACAATGCCCTTGTTTAAACAGAACCAGCTGTAAATCTGAAAACTCTGCAGTCATGACATCAACAGGAGCAGACTTTGAAATCAGACTGTATAGTATTGTTACAAACTACAGATAAACTGTTCACCATCTTAGCTTTCACCCAGTGGAGTGAAGCTGGATATTACCAGGACATCAAACAGCACAGCGGAGATGTAAGAGGGACCTCAGAGTGATATTTCATTTTTACTCACCTGAGGCTGTGCCACAGCAGGGTGGCACCCACCAGGCAGAGGAGAAGATACTGCTGATGACATCTGGAGGGAAAAGGGTGACGTTTCTCTGCACCTGCAGTAAGTTCAACACAAGAGCCAGGAAGACGCCCACAGAAAACAACATCCCAACTCGAATCAAAAGGTTAGTGTTCCTAGAAAACAAAGCAATATAGTGATAAGATTTGGTAAACAATGTTTTGAGCTTTATTTGTAAAGAAGAGGGAAGTGGTAATACTACAGCACTTCCTGGTGGATACCAGAGAACATGCAAATACAAAGGTAAAGAAAGAATGAAAAACAAACAGAAAACAGGTTTTATTAATGAAACTGCTGCAGTCACAGATCTAACCTGTTGGTGATGACTGAGATATACGGTCCCCGAGGACACTGCAGTGTCTCTGTAGAACCCAACCAATGCTGTTGGTCCCCAGACACTGCACTGGTGCTCATGGTGGTCAGTGTTTGGGACATTTGGAAGACTAGGTCAGAAAAAAATGTGAAATGAGTAACCTTTTTTTCCCCAACAGAACATTAAAAAAAGCAAGACCAAGCACGCATATTGTCCGCTGCCATTCATGCCAGAGCTTTAAAATAAAATCCATCCATCCATTTTCTGTTCACGCTTCCTCCTTTCAGGGTCGCGTGGGTCACTGGTGCCCATATCCAGCAGTCACAGTGCGAGGAACGGGGTAAACCCTGGACAGGTTTCAACTCCATCAAAGACAAAAATAACATTTTTTAACATAAACAACAACAAAAATATATAATCCAATAAATAAAATTGTGATCATAAAATACATTCAAACATATTTCATGTAAATGTTCCAAATAAAAAACTGTAAAAATAAATTTGATAAAGAGCAAATAAAAATAAAGCCTTTTTAAAC
>NW_013952941.1:243691-245465 GCF_001266775.1 Austrofundulus limnaeus
GGGGGGAGGAGGACAAGTTTACAGGAGTTTATGTCAAACTTTGAAAATAAAGTCACGTGTGACCACATGCAACATCACAATATCATGTGATTTTGCAATATTTGTTAGTGCTAGAAATGTGTTGTGAGTGATTCCCAGCTACAACAACAGCTGAGATGTAGATATCTTTGGGCAGGCTAAGGTCAGTTAACTGCAGTGTACATCTTGAACTGGAAAGAGTTAATCAGTTTTAGACAAGTGTACAGTCAAAACGTGCTTTGAATAGCTGAGTTTTGTTGAAATCTATTCAGTGGTTAATGAGAAATTTTGCTAACATTAAACAAGTCTTACACAAAAAATTAATACCAAGGTTTTAAGCAAAGATGTTGTGTAATGTTTTGTGCTTAAAAATTTGTGTTGGACATGATGCTTATCTGCTCATCTTTAAATTGTCCAAGGTGTAGCTTTTTAGGTATTTCTTTAGGTCAGTTGTCTGTGGACACCAAAAACTGTTTTGACTCCAAAAGTTATTTTGTTGTAAGCATACAATGATTGTTTCCTGAAAGTTTTAATTAAATCCATCCACTGATTGAGAGTTTTTGCCAACAAACACACACAGTGAGAATTATCAACACTTCATATCAAGTTGGATGAAAACAGAAAGAAATTATATGTCAAAGGTTTTCGTTGTAATCCTACTGTAATCCTAACCCAGTCACAGCAGTGTTGAATCATCTTCATCTATTAGAACAAACTGGACTTTTAAATAACAGAGGAAACACTTGAACAGGAAGAGCGAATCATTTGTCCTCATCATTAAGTATAATAATCAATCTTACACATATACCTTAAGTATATTATTATAATATTTTGGTGTAAAGCACTTGTGGTTTTTAGCTTGAATGATGGGATTTAAAATCTAATCTACTTTACTTTCAGCTAACAAGTGCCAGTCACTTCCAGGCATCTTATTTGTAGTTTTTCTAAATACTGTTTCAGATTTAGAGATCTTGAAATAGCCTTTTTACTACCAGTAGAAATGTTGTTTAATTTTGTTTTTATTTACATCGACATGATTAGTGTAATTAAGACTGTAATGCAAGAAAACCATTAACAAAAAGTGTAACTCAGTGACAGGAGAGTGGTTTGAGTGAACAGAGTTCAAGTTCTCCCGAAAAAGGTCTTTGACTTCAGTGTCTGTCTGACTCAACATGTCTGCTCAGCAGTTRTATTTCTACAAAAAAAACAAGTGACTAAACACCTCACTCGAACTATATGAAATATAATCCTGGTAGTAATAGTACCGGTGTGCAGGGTAAGGTTAACCGAGACTGAGTTGGCAGATTACGTGTTCACTTAGCTAGCTGAGGCGCATTAGTTCAATCATTCGTAACGATAAAATTTGTCAAAAGTTACATTTCTTACCTTATTGGGACTGAAACCCTCCCGGAACAGAGGTACACTGTTTACTAGACATTTAAAGTGCTTTATCGAGAAAAAACAGGACTACAATCAAACATTTCTTTAAAAACAGCCTTTTGTTTCTCTTTTACTGACGGTCTTCTTCTTCTTCTGCTTGTTTCTTCTTCTTGAGTTTTGAGGCGGTTGGTAGACCAACAAAAGGTGCATTACCGCCACCTACTGAACTGGAGTGTGGAAAGGAGATAGCCGGGAAAAACTATGATATTTACACTAAATTAAACTAATGCTACTATTACATCAACTCGGTAATTCAACTGAATTCTCTCTCTAATAAATTTGTGCTTTCCAAAAATACTTTTATTTGATCTATTAC
>NW_013952941.1:247832-249660 GCF_001266775.1 Austrofundulus limnaeus
ATGGGAACATTATGCTTCACGAAGAAAAAAAATTGTAGAGGTCTTCTGGACGGGTTCTTCTCTAATGAAACGTTTCGTCTCTCCTCCAAGAGACTTCTTCAGTCTGAGAGTTTCAGGCAAAATTCAGGCTTTTAAGCACTGCTTCCATGTGACTGATACTCACATCACATGGCTAACGTTGACACCTAATTAACACCTATTGTTAACAGGGGGTGGAGTGATACTGGATATAGCAGCGCTGTAGGAGGGGGACAACTGAAAACGGAGGCCTCCGCTATTGCCAGTATCACTCCACCCCCTGTTAACAATAGGTGTTAATTAGGTGTCAACGATAGCCATGTGATGTGAGTATCAGTCACATGGAAGCAGTGCTTAAAAGCCTGAATTTTGCCTGAAACTCTCAGACTGAAGAAGTCTCTTGGAGGAGAGACGAAACGTTTCAATAAAGAAGAACCCGTCCAGAGGACCTATACAATTTTTTTCTTTTTAAACTCATGACTATTGCTAATTGCTATTGCTACAGTGTAGACGAAAAAATTTCTGTTGTTCTTTTCTTGAATCCTACATTTATATTTGGAATATAGACCCCTGCTCCAGTATGGCCTGATTCTGGATCTTTCGGTCCATCTGTAAATAAAATAAGTTTAAAATAAATTTTCCTTTATTTTTGATTAATTTAAACAAAGATAAATCAACAGAAAGGTTAATAAATAACCAATGAGGAACAGAAGAACAATTAACTATGGACATAAATCTAGTACATGTAGATGGTATCTTCTTCTTCTTCGTCTTCTTCTTCTTCTTCTTCTTCTTCTTCTTCTTCTTCTTCTTCTTCTTCTTCTTCTTCTTTGCTTTTTCATAACAAATTGTGGTGTGCATTACAGCCAACTATTAGAATGGAGTGCGGGTCAAAATGACTGCCTAATGTCAACTTTAATGCCTGTATTGTTTATTTACTTGTTTGTTTGTTTGTTTTGTTTGCTTGTTTGTTTGTTTGTTTGTTTGTTTGTTTGTTTGTTTGTTTGTTTGTTTGTTTGTTTTATACGTGTTGTGATTCCTGTCCTTTCTTTGTCCTTTGTACTTGCATTTCTTAAAATCTTTTCCCAAAAAAACGAATTCCATGATCATATTCTGTTAATAAACTTTGTTTTCTTGAAGAACCTTATTAAAATTTGAATACATTTGCTTTCTGAATCTGTAATAAGATTGATACGTTAAATGTTTCTTAAATCTTTCTGAATTCCTTCATCATGTATTGTCTCCAGCTTTCACTTGCATATGAAAATTACATTTTCTATTGTTTCTGATACGTTACGTCACAGTAGAAGAGCATGAGGTGAGACGGTCGCTGCAAGCTGCCAACCCTAAGAAGGCCGCTGGACCCGACGGAGTCTCTGGTCATGTCCTGAGGACCTGTGCAGTACAGTTGGCTGAGGTGAGGTGAGATCTTCAACTTGTCACTGTCTCAGGTCACAGTCCCATCCTGCCTGAAGTCCTCCAACACAGTCCCCATTCCGAAAAAAATCACCCATCACCTCCCTGAATGACTACAGTCCAGTGGCACTGACCCCCGTAGTCAGTGGCAGATCTAAAAAATTTTCCATTGGGGGGGCGGGGGGGGCAACTGTAGATCCACCCCTGTCATGAAGTGTCTGGAGCAGTGGTTCTTAACCTGGGTTCGATCGAACCCTAGGGATACGATGAGCCGGTCTCAGGGGTTCGGTGGAGCCTCTGCCGCAGAGGTAAAGACACACTTGTGTAAAGTTGTGATGACACGCCCCACTTGGCCATCACTTGCTGTCAGAGAGATTTCTTGGCCAATCAGTGC
>NW_013952941.1:251322-253508 GCF_001266775.1 Austrofundulus limnaeus
GTATATATATATATATACATACACAGTATATATCACTAAAAAGGGTTCAGTTGATGCGCATACAAAACTGGTGGATTCGGTACCTCAAAAAAGGTTAAGAACCACTGGTCTGGAGGGACTGGTCCAGAAGCACATTATGGTATCCATCCCTTGTGCAATTGACCCACATCAGTTTGCCTGCAGGAAAAACAGGTCAACTGAGGATGCCATTGCTGTGGCTTTGCATGCTGCTCTAGCCCATCTAGAGCACCAGGGGAGCTATGCACGTCTCCTCTTCATCGACTTCAGCTCCACCTTTAACACTATCCTGCCGGACAGGCTGGTGGGCAAACTCTCAACTCTGGGAGGTCCCAGATGCCACTTGTCACTGGATTAAAAACTTCCTGACATACCGCACACAAAGGGTCAATGTGGGGCTGCACACCTCCTCAGTTGTTACCACCGGCGCTGGTTCACCACAGGGTTGTGTGCTGAGCCCCCTGCTCTTCACACTGTACACACACGACTGCACTCCCACCTACCACAGCAACTCAGTCATCATGTTTGCAGATGACACCACTGTAGTGGGGCTCTTTTCTGGTGGGGACGAGACTGCCTAAATGCTTGGTGTTGTATATTGTCCAGCTTTTCCAGATGAGTTTTTGCTGCTGATGCATATGTTATACTGCCAAAATCTATATTTGATTGTATCATTCCTTTGTATGGTCTATTTAATGCCATTCTGTCTGCCCCCATTCATTTCCTGCCAAACATCTCATTGTATTTAAGTTTTTTTTTACATTTATCAATAATTTTCTGGATGTGTTATGATTTTTGCTCTGTCTGCCCAGTCCTGCCTCTGTTTTTGTTTTTTTGCTTTCCACAGTTATTTTCCATGTGTAGGGGTCACCTCGAGTGAAGAAACAAGATTTACTGCCTCGAAGCAGGCCTCGGACAGGCCTGACCAGAGAACAGGAACTCTGTCACAAACAACTCTGTTTAGGCCATGACAGGTCATTCTAACCGTGGAAGAGAACTCCTCAGTTCTCTTAATCAGATAATGGACAGAACAATCTCTTCTGTTTGTGATTCATTTGTTGTTTAACTAAGAATGTTTATGCATTTGTTAAATCATGATAATGACTGTCACAGGAAAAGTGGAACTACTTATTTTCTTTTATCGTGCCTTAAAGATTTATAATGGTGTAAAAAATCACAGAGAATCTGATTACAATGTTTTCATTGTGTTTGTATGTAAATCACTGTTTTTATTTTACTGTGAACACAGTAATATAATTGTGGATTTTTCCTGAGAAAATATTTCATTTATCTGGACTATTGGATTAATCATCATAAACGTTTTGCAGTGATTTCTCTTAGTCTATCAGAAGAAAGCTGAAAAGAGGTTATCATATTGTTGAACAACCACAAAATTTTAACCTTGGGCTGGCGCKGGCTGGCAAATCTTTATCTTTCTTTCTCTGACTCATCTCTAAGCCTGAGGGCGGAACCAAAGTTCGTCCGTTTCTTTTACTAACCCAGACGGCTTTGAGTGACACACTCTTCTTCCTGATTCCAACCTAGGAAGACAGCTGGGARTCTCTCCGGAGAAACCTCAGTTTGGCTTTGAGTCTGATCCCATGAGCTAATTAGGGAAGACTTCACAGCCAGGGACCCGGCACGCCTGCCGGTGGTCTCAACCCGAGGCCGAGCCTCTAAGTGTGTTTTTAACTCCCGAGAGGAGATTTTATTTTGGAAGGAGGAACCAGATATGGCTTGAATTTTTCTGGCTTGGACTGAAACAGACGAAAGTTACCTGGAAAAACACCTGTTCGCCAATGACCGGTAAGCGAGCCGACATCAGTTCCCTGAATGATCGGAGGTGAGCCAGCTCCTACCCCGAGGGTGCCTTAAGAAGACATTATCAGGTAAAAGCTGATGTTTTCGGAGTGACGTGCCATGTGGAACCTGAGCTTAGAAAAGACGTGCAGTTCCGGTTGACCCACACTTTGATAAAAGTAAAAGTCGCAGTAACATACTAATCTTACTTTCCTCCTTTCCTTGTTCTTAATTTGCCAAAACTTAAGCTAAAAGTGCCYGTAAAATTGTTTGGTTGTTAACATCAGAACTGACGTTTTACTGTTCTATARAAGTAATCTGAGTTGATGTGAATTGACATTCGGACGCGGGTTTTATCTCATTTAACT
>NW_013952941.1:253713-257713 GCF_001266775.1 Austrofundulus limnaeus
GCGCAGTCAAGATATTAACAAGAAATGAGAAATACCTTGGTAAAAGTTTCCTCATAACCTTGTGTATGAGAGATGTGGGAAAAGCTTAATTCACCTTAAGCTCACTCTTACACATGCCAAGTTTTCAACCACCACTCTGCTCTTGTCATAGCCAGTGCCAATTACTGATCCACCGCTCACCCTCCCTCATGCAATCACTCATTCTACTCACCTGTTCTCCTCAGTATATATTCCTGCTCTCACCCTCACTCCCTGCCAGTTTGTCATCAGCCTTGTACTGTTATTTACCAGCATTTCTTGTCCTCATGCCTTGCTCTCATCCTGTGGTCCTGATCCCCTGCCTGTTCTTTGGTCTCCTGATTCTTGCCTCAGCCCCTATCAGATTTGTCCAGCCATCTGTCCTCCTGGATTTGACCCCAGCTGTGTGTTTTGGATTATCGCCTCTCGTCTCTCCCCTTGCCGGCATCACTGCACCTCAGATCACCTGGTTTGTGACCCGTGCCTGTCCCACGGATTTTCGGACTCAGCTCAGCCCTTTGGTTCTGCTAAACAAAGCTCTCTTTCTGGATTTGACCCCTGCCTGTCCCTCAACTCAGCCTTTGCTCAACCAACCTAAACAGTCAGCCGATCTTTTCGGTGACGTAAAGAGTAGGAGAGAGTCTAGCCCTTCTCCAGGAGTTGGGTTCGAGAGCCCAAGCTGTGAACTATATCTAGCTGGTAACGCTCAACCTCACCCACAAGCTCCGGCTCCTTGCCCGCGAGTGAGGTCATGTTCCATGTCTCTAGAGCCAGTCTTTGTCGCCAGGAATCAGCACGGCCAGGAACCCTCCTTCGCCTGCTGTCCGGCATGCATCGCAACTGATCTTGATGGTTCTCCCCGCTGGTGGGGGGTTTACGTGGAGGTGGCCTCCTGTAGTCCTTTCGGGCTTCGCCCGGCCGAGCCCCAGGAGCCAAGGCTTGACCACCAGATGCTCGCCGGCGGGCTCCGTCCCCCGGCCTGGCTCCACGATGGTGCCCCAGTTTCCCTATTCCAAGCGAGGTTTGCTGATGTATGTGCTGTTTCCTCATCAAGGGTTCTGAATCGCTTTTTGTCTGACCCCTCCCCCAAGGTCTGTTTGCCATGGGAGACCCTACCATGGGGCTAATGCCCCAGACAACATAGCCCCCGGGATCATGGGGGTACTCAAACCCCTCCACCACATTAAGGTGGTGATTCTGCTGAGGGGAAAATACACTGCTTGAAAATGATAAATTACATATGTAAACGGTTCAATAACATAATTCATTATAACGTGTTTTTAAACATCATATCCATGAATTTAGATATTGGAAAAGATGTCCAGCAAGTCCAATGCTTTTTCCTAATACCTACCATTGAAGGGAAAGTGGGAGATGCTAACAAGAAAAGGAAAAAGAACATCAACAGGATTAACAACTTCTCCAGCATGACTGAAGGAGGCCTCCAACAAGTAAGGGAGGACACACAACAAAACCAATGACCATTACGCTATGGTGACATTTGACCTGAGTCAAATTTTATTATGAGTTTTACAAATTCTAACAGAGATTTGATGAGTTGTTTAAAACATTGGCTTTCTTTTAACCTAACAATGCATGTTTTTGATTTGTGGGAGTAAAAGTATCCAGAGAAAACCCATGTGTGTATGAAGAGAACATGTAACGTCCATACYAAAAAGGCTCCAGGTTGGGAGGTGATCCTGCTGAAAGGCGACAACAACCACTGCACCTCCCACCCTTTTTAATTAAAATCAATCAATATCAGTTGAACCTCATGAGATGATGAGACAGGCTCACTACACTTCATCCAAACCACCCCCAGCCCCATGGGACAGTCACTTACCTTCAATAATCAGTAGAATAGGAGTCCTGGGGGTCATATGTGAGCATGGGGGTTTTCAAGTAGTCATCAAGGTCTACTTAAAGGGTCATGATGCAAGGCAGGAACAAGTGCGGAAAACAGTTAATCAGCTGAGGTTATAAAAGCTATTCCCACTGGACCACTGAAAGTTCCGAATGCAGATTTAAAAGACCTGTGATCTCTGTGTAGTGAACACTTACCCCATCTCCTCCCTATCAGAATTGCTTCTCTCTGTACCCACCTGACACCCCTCCCTCTCTATCCAGACTGTCTCCTGGAAGGCAGACAAGAATAAAAAAACAACAGTAAAAAATGTCTGTGGTCCTTTTCTTCTCCCATATTTCTCGCATGTTCTCCCATGTAATGACTGAGGCGGGCTCTCTGTGTGTGTATGCGTTTGTAGTGAGGATAGCATTTTTAATGAAGGTTTTTCCTCTGCTAATATAAATACAAAGAAAAACACATTTAAAACTGAATATGGAAAGAGTTTCTTTACTGGGTTTGAAAAATGCTGCTGATGTATTTTCAAAAAATGTCCTTCTATTGTGCACTTTATTACAATTTATGTGCACATGCAATGAACAAATTTATCCCCCATCCCTGCTTTAGTGTTTGACAGGCCAATGAATGTGCATCATGTGATACTCTGTCTCATCTTCTCAACATCTCTGGGAATACCAAAGTCAGTACAGACACACTGGATGAAAACAGACAAATGAACTGCCGAATACAGGTACTCCCCATCCCCCACCACTTGCTGCAGCCACAGTGAAACAAACTCAACAACAAACCAAACAACACTACATGTTACAGGAGGCACAACAAAAAAAGATAAGCATTTCCTGAAGAATGGAGCTGACATTGGTATTTTATTTTTAATTTATTTAAACTAAAAGAAGAATGATTAACCATGTTAAATGTTAAACTAGACTTATGTATAAATACATGTATAAATTAAAGTAAAATAAGTAAAGTAAAATTAGTAAAATTAGGTAGAAGTTAAAACATGCACATGCAAAAAAATAAATAAAAGTTTCATGTAAAAACAATTGCATTTAAAAGCAGTGTCACATCTAAAAACAGTGGGCCTCATGCAAGAATATTTTTGTATTCTTATCCTAAATTTCTCTTACTTTTGTTCATATGAAGGGCTCGTATGAACATTCCATGTCAGATTCAACAAACTCTTCTATCTTCAGGAAAAGTGRGTCAATGCGGAGCGTAAACCTGATGAATGCCTCTTGTTTGTATCCAGGTGCTRGTGCACAAGGAGAGGAGATTAGCATAATTYCCACCCCAAAAACACCATATAAGGCTACACTTCCTGCCCCACATACCAGTAAGCGTCAATTCATAAATGGCATTGCAAAGTAAAAAGAAGAACTTCARGAGTTCAGAGATTGAAGTCCTGCTGACAGAGATCTAAAAAAGAAAATCTGTCATTTTTAGCAATGTCAGCTGTGGAATTAAAGGACCTGCTAAAGTCAAGGAATGAAATGAATGCTGTTAACATCATATCACCAGTGGGTCGTATACAGTCACAAAAATAAAAATAAAAATCATATTCATCTTTCTCTAGTCCTGCTCCGGTTTTCCTTTGGTCAAATATTTGTAATTTAAGTGTAAACAACCACATTAAATAATTTGCATTCATTCAGAAGAAGAGCCATCATCAGGCACCGTAACCCACCCACCCCTTGCTAAAAGAATAAATACTATTTTGGACTACATYCTTGACAAGACTCAATCTGGCTTTATGAGAAACAGACATTTCCAACAACATCAGATAAGTACTTGACAGAGGTGTCAAAAGTATTCACATTCATTACTTAAATAGAAGTATAAATACAAGGGTTTAAAAATACTTTTTTGGAAGTACAAGTATTAACTCAAGCTTTTTACTCAAGTAAAAGTATAAAAGTACTGGTTTAAAACTACTTAAAGTATAAAACTGAAAGTAATGGACACTTTAAAAAGCCATTAAGGATAAAAGCTTAGGCTGTGCCACAGGGTTCTATAGCATATAGAGTATTAACACAAGCTTTTTACTGAAGTAAAAGGACAAAAGTAAAAGTAATGAACACTTCCAAAAAAGCTATTAAGGATAAAAGCTTGGGCTGT
>NW_013952941.1:257723-261200 GCF_001266775.1 Austrofundulus limnaeus
GTCAATAATGCGTATAATGTTAAATTAAAATGTTAATGTTGAAAAAAAAATGGAATTAACTGACTAGACAATCCAATAGGATGTCAGAATAGAATATATTTACACTTCTCATCTAACCACAATCAATTCATTCTATCCAAGGGCTCCATGTATCTGGACAGATTTCTATTTTTTTATGAACAATGAAAAGATTGAATAAAAACAAGTCAAAGTGAATATACAAATGTAATACTTTTTGCATTTTTAAAAAGTAAAGAGTCGAAAGTACAGATAATTGGATTAAAATGTAAAGAGTAGAAGTAAAAAGTAGGCTGAAAAATATACTCCACTAAGTACAAATAGCCAATATTTCTACTTAAGTAAAGTAACTAAGTATTTGTACTTAGTTACTTGACACCTCTGGTGCTGAATAAATCTCAACAAAATAAAATTGGATTAAAAATAATCTATAAAGCTCATTATATACCAAGACAAATTAAACTTTAATTAATTAATGCATAATTTAAGTTGGTTTGTAGTTTGAGATCTTCATATTAATATTGTAGTGTTATACAACAGCATTAACAGCCAATTTAATTTAACCTACTTATGTCGTTAGTCTGCATTATTACATATAAAATTATTATTATAATTCAAACAGAATAGCCTATTCTCAACATGATTATGGAGTGTGATTTATTTTCAACTCAAAATATCTTCAAACTAATGAAAAATACAGTTATTAGTGAAGAAAATCCCTCTGAATAACAGCAGACTGACTGCACAGAAAATATACAACAGGTCTGGACCATACATGAATTTTGTTCGTATCTGAACTTACACGCCTTTCTATCTGCCTTGGTGTGATTTCTGAAAGGACCAATCCTGATGTGTCTTTGTGCTGCAGAGCAGCAGTAGTAACAGCTAAAATGCCACTGGTCAACATTTGAAAAGGTAAATTGTCTTTGTGGCTCAATAATGCAATGAAGTGATGACATATGGTCTGTCTGACCAGGCAGTCATGGAATTAGATGACAAACAGATTTTTTACAGAAGGAAGATCATTGACATTTGCGTGGTGACTTTGGATTTAGTTAAAGGAAATTTATCCACAAAAAAGAACTCACCWTCTAACTTAAAACTAAAACTTTGCACTCCCATCAGCCCAGATAAGTTTTGTTTCACACCTCGTTTGGTTCCACAACACTTGTTTCATTTCTGAAAACSCTCATCTGTGCAGGACATGACATGAAAAGTCAGAAGAAGCAAAAAGACACATTGGTATATACAGGCCATTTTGAAAAACTGTTTTATGCAGAGTGTTACACATAAAAACYGTGTTGCATTTAAAAAGAATGACACATGTAAGCTGTTTGATATAATCATATGTATACAATTACATGTAAAACTGTGTTAAATGTAAAAATATTTGGCCTTGTGTGAGAACATTTTCGTATTCTTATCCTAAATTTCTCTAACTTTTGTTCGTATGAAGGGCTCATACGAACATGCCACGTTAGATTCAGTAAACTCAAATCTTCAGGAAAAGTGTGTAAATGAGCAWCGTAAACTGATGAATGRGTATCCAGGTGATTGCGCATGAGGAGAGGAGATTAGCATAAATACGACCCCATAAGGCTATGTTTCCTGCCCCACATACCAAGACGTGTTCATTCCTAAATGACATTGCAAAGTAAAAAGAAGAACTTTACCATTTCGGAGATTGAAGTCCTGCTGTCAGAGATCCAGAAAAGAAAATCGTTGCCATCTCCCCCACTGTTGCCAGTGTCAGATGTGTTACTGAACAAAAGCATTTTAAATGTCTCGAAACTTATTTAATGCATAATTGAATTTGGTTCATAGTTTGACATCTTCATATTAATATTGTAGTGTTATACAACAGCATTAAAATCCAATTTAATTTAGCCAATTTATGTCGTTAGTCAACATTATTACATTTAAAAATTTTCCAATTCAAACAGAATAGCCTATTGTCAACATAATTATGGAGTGTGATTTATTTTCAACTCTAAATATCTTCAAACTAATAATATGAAATTATTAGTGAAGAAAACCCGTCTGGATAACAGCAGACTGACTGCTCGTAAAATATACGACAGGTCTGGACCACTCGTGAATTTTGTTCGTATCTGAAGAAAATCTTAGAATACGAGAAAATTGGTGAATGCCACAAATTCTCCTAAATCACTCGTACGCACAACTTAAGAACAAATRTGTGCATATGAACGGTTCTTGCATGAGGCCCATTGTCACAGGAACGAACAGCATTAAATGTAAAATCATTGTAACTTTTGACAGATTTTGAGGTTAGAGAGTAATTCATGGAAAATGTCTTTGCTATGGCTCTAGAAAAAAAATCTTAAAAAACTACTAACATAAAAAAAACACATCTAAAATAAATATAGGAAACATTTCACACATACATAATGATACAAAGAAAAAAAGGATAAAAAGCAGAGCACATGCGAGGAGCAAAAAAAGATATTGCCCACATCCAGCCATAGAAGCATCAGTGTTACAGGTTATTGTATCATCTGACAGTTAAGAATTTTAACATTAGTTAAGTTTTATTACCAAAGCAAATTGTTCCAAATCTGAGGTGRTCAGAAAGAAACACTACCTTGGTAGTCTTCAAGAAACACCCCTTTTTTAGAAGCTCCTGCACTGCTGAATTTCATGCAGGCAAGAACTAAACCAAGAATGCTAAAATAAATGTGAATCAGTAGTGATTATGTAAACCAGGGGTCTCCAAACTGTAGCTCGTGGGCTCATTTAAAATAGCTCTTCAGTGCTAATGAAAAATTAGGAGAASCAAGATTTAATTTGTCACTGACCAAACTAATTTTAATTTAAATAGATGTCCCTTCCCCTTGGTTGTCAATCAAACAATTTAGGGCCCCGCAGATGATGCGCTATTAGGTGGTTGTTTGACATTTGTTTTCACACATACCTTTCATAGCCCTCTGAGACGCACTGTCCCGAGCTCCTGTGAAACCCCTACTGCTGCGGTATACAGTATGTCACTGCACTGGATTTTTTTCCCCACTGGAGTCTACAATGTGGGAAAAAAAAATCGAAGACACATCATCCGATGTTATTTGTGCACAAATATGTTGCAGTTAAACCCTAAGTTATTACCGTGAAATACACTATAATAAGGATGAACACAAAAAGCACAGTCATGTAAATTCCATGTTCTTTGTGGTGGTTTTATGTGAATTGAAGACAATGTTTTTTTTTTTTTTTTGTGCAAAACAAGCGCATTCCAATAATTTAAGTTTAAGTTTAAAATTCAATGCTGCAAAAAGTACCTCTTGGACAATATAATTTTGTGGAAGTTGTTCTTATGGAAAAAAAATGTTTGGAGACCCCTGATGTAAACCCATCATCTGCAGTCAATGCAGCAGGGAAAATGTCTTCTCTGTGAAAGCTCTGCCAGCATGTGTGTGTGTGTGTGTGTGTGTGTGTGTGTGTGTG
>NW_013952941.1:261330-262515 GCF_001266775.1 Austrofundulus limnaeus
GTGTGTGTGTGTGTGTGTGTGTGTGTGTGTGTGTGTGTGTGTGTGTGTGTGTGTGTGTGTGTAGCAGGCTGTATCCCCTATGAGCAGGTCTGCAGAACAATGATTACAGATGGCACAGGGATGGGGGATTCTAATGCAAATTAGATCTGCTGCCCATTGAAATGTTGCCATTCTTGTAAAACAGAAGAATATAAGATGGAATGTGCTGGCTAAACTGTAATTATATACACTGAAGAGGCTTCAGCCCACAGCAGCTTATACAGGATGTTTCAGACTGGATCCAGTGCACCACCTGCTGGCCTCAGGCTGCTGCCACTCATATGTAAAACTGTTATTTTGCCATTTATTTTCTTACACACCTCCTTGGGTTGCCAGAGATTCATGTGCAAGCTTAATTGTTTTGTTGTGATTTGATTTCATATCAGATGTACCTCATCTCCCTAAGAACAGAACATTTTGGCACAAACTAACCAAGTCTCAGTTAGCACACATAAGCTCGAAAGAGTGGACTCTGTTCCTGCACACAATTCTCTCCTCATGCATTACACTATATTTTTGTGAAAAAACAAAAACAAAAACAAAAGAAGGAGAACTGATGCACACTTGGGATGTGTTAATGGGTGGGAGCTCTGGCTGCTGCTGTTTGGCCACCTCAGACACGTAACTTCTCCACAGGACAACCTGTCAGGGTTAATCAGGAGCCAGCCAGGACGATCACTGAGAAGAGCCTATTGCTATCCAGGACGAAACAGATTATAAATCATTTGTACATAATTAGTGCTCAGCAAGGTTACAACTGACACACATTTTCATCTTAATTAAGAGGGAAATTTGTTCCATTAATTTAATTTGGTGTGCATGAATGGATTGCACCTAACTGAGTTAATCTTCCACCTGTCAGGGTGAGATGGAGTCTGGCCTTGGATTACACAATGAAATGGTTTCTTTCATGCACACACCTCCAAGACAATAAATGCATGAAGCTGCAACCTGAAACATTTCCTACTGAGTGCAGAAAAAACCACCAATCCTGTCCAGAACTTTTAGTCCAACTGCATACAAGAGCAAATATATATATATATATATACAGTGGTTTGCAAAAGTATTCATACCCCTTGAACTTTTCCATATTTTGTCACATTACAACCACAAATGGTTTCTTTCATGCACACACCTCCAAGACAA
>NW_013952941.1:264052-269580 GCF_001266775.1 Austrofundulus limnaeus
TATATATATATGTATGTATATATATATATATATATATATATATATATGTTTGTCTTGGAAGGAAACCACTGAGGACAAAAAGTGTTTCATTGTGTTAAGGGGATGGTGTGACCACTTTTGAAGTTGTGTTCTGTCAAAAGGTTAATAGTTAATAGTTATTTTTGTATGTAATGAGAGATGACATCTGCCTTATACTCAAAAAAAAGATATAAAGGATATAATTAAAATATGTCAATGGGTTATTCATTTCAGTTGAGAGGAACCAGTTGACATTTTTCTTTTAACTAAATCCATTATGTTGTATCAATATTTTGAGAGTATGGCAAAAAAAAAAGCAAAAGTCTTTGTCCAGACTAGGCTTAGGGCTAACCAAAGGAGGACCTGTGGTGTTTTGATTTTCAGGCTTTTAAAACAAGTCTTTCTCAAAAGCAAAATACTGGTGTGAAAGAACATTACRTAATATTAAACATGTACAACTCTGAATTCAGTTCAATTCATTTTTTATATTTGGTACAAAGTCACAATGAATGTCATCTCGGGGCACTGTACAAAAACATTCACATGCATTATAAAAGCCAATTAGTAAAAGTTATCAATCTAAGGGAACTAGCAGATTGCACTGAATCATCAGTTTTTGACACTGCTTSTTTAAAGTCTCACTGAATCTCAAGCAAATAATGTTTATGTTTCTACAATAATGTAGACAGACTATGTATAGGCTGATGGTACTATGTCATCCTATTTGTCTTTAATAACACCATGTTAAACAAAATATTAGGACCATTAYAAAAGGCAGAGCAGTCATTCTGCTATAATGCAGATGTGAAGTGCCGAGTTGAATGCATTGCAGCCCAACACCATTTTCTTTTTGTTTTGCTTTGACTGGAAACATGGAAGATTCTGTCTCAAAGCTTAAGAWTTTTTTAAAACTGGACTTTCAATCTGAATGTGAACTTATCAGTAATGGAAGACCGATGCTGAAACTGAATAGTTTATTRCAAAAGACAGGACAAAAGGTTAAGCCTATTTTAGACAAGTGGAATTGCCGGTCCCCAAACATTTTATATCAGTGTGTCCTGTTTTTTATGAATGTATAATTCTGACTCTGACAGTCTCTGCCTCGCCATTCACAAACTTCTTCACTGCRATTATCTCAACTTGAACAAAGACTTCTGACTCTTTCTCTATACTCTGTGCTCTATAACTGATGAGAAGATATAAACTACTCATAAGATATAAACTATTTGGCAGAACATCCCTTTAAAAATGTCCAGACTATCACTCTTATTGCAGTCTAGAGTTAAACAAAACCACAACCTCTCCTTGCCATCCAGGAGGTTGGTGCAAATCCAAAGACCAGGGGCCTCATGTACAAAGACTTGRGTGTATTTCTTACTGYAACGTGGCGTGCGGTCAAATCTGGAAAACGGCGTACGCACAAAAAAATCCAGATGTATCAAACTGTGCGTACGCCTGAATCTACGCACATTTCTTTTGTACATAACAATTAACGTGGAACTGAGCGCACATGAGACACCTCCCCTGACACGCCTTCATTAAATATGTTAAACAGATGCAAATTACTTCCTGCATGTTTAAAGGACATATTTGAGTGATCCCTGCGCGATCAGACATGATTTCTAGATTCAGGAAAATAATGAATTAAATATAATGTGAGTGAGAAAAAAACCCCGAAGTAAGAATAATAGTAAAACATGTTTGTCACACAAAGAACAAGTGATTGTGTGTCGGTGAGTGTGTGTGTCTGCACGTGCAAAGCTGCTGTGGTGCGCAACTGGCGCATCCATCCACTCTGAGCCTGGAAATATTAACTTTGCACATGAGTTTATTACCATAATTTCTGTAAACATAGAGGAACTCAGATGTTTGGTAGAACTTAGAGCTTTGTTTATTTAATAGCTGATATGAAGAAATGAGTCTCTGCGCCTCAGTGGAGAGTTTTCCTGACGTGACATAATAATGGAGAGTTAGAATCATATGGATGAGACCATTCCATTGAGCATGAATCGGCTTTGCGTGGACTGTCCCCATCGGTCTGCCAGCTCCCACWGGAAAGCCCATGTGGAACCCCAGTTCGATTGCTGTTGCTGCACGTGCACGCGTGGCGCACGGCTCCTCGCTGTGTCGCACTCCCAGAGCGCCGCAGTGCCAAACTCCAAAGGATTTTTCCTCAAAATGGCTGATGAGACAGTCATCGTGGATCAGAGAATTCTATCTGTTTATAAATAATTGCTCTGCATGTTACGTTATTTATTGCATCCTCCAGTAAGGCTGAATCTCTCACATCTGTGCCTCCCTCCCTGACACCCTGGACCCTCTACAGTTTGCATACAGAWCAAACABGTCCACAYARGARYCTATGGCTCRAGCAATTCACACCWCCCTCAGCCATTTGGAGAAGAAAAACACCTATGTGAGAATGCTCTTCATTGACTACAGCTCAGCGTTCAACACCATAATCCCCTCCAAACTGGTCTCCAAGCTCACAGCTCTGGGTCTGGAGAAATCCTTCTGCTGCTGGATGTTAGATTTCCTCACCAACAGACCACAGGCAGTGAGAATCYGCAGTCACCTCTCTTCCACTCTGGTCCTCAGCACTGGTACACCTCAGGGATGTGTCCTCAGTCCGCTGCAGTACTCCCTTTTCACACATGACTGTGCCACCAGGCACAGCTCAAATGTCATCTTCAAGTTTGCTGACGACACCACCATCTTGGGCCTCATCACTGACAACGACGAGCGCGCCTACAAAGGTGAGGTGGAATGAAMGACCAGCTGGTGTCAGGAAAATAACCTCTCACTGAACATCAGCAAAACTAAGGAGATGATAGTGGACTTCAGGAGACAGCAAGCATTCCCCCATATAAACAACTCTGAGGTGGAGCAGGTCAGCAGCTTTAAGTTCCTTGACATTCACATCACTGAGGATTTAACCTGGGCATTACACGCAGACACTGTGATCAAAAAGGCCAGACAAAGACTACTTCCTAAGGAAATTGAGGAAGTTTGGTATGAACAACAGCACCCTCGCAAACTTCGACACGTGCACTATTGAGAGCCTGCTGACGAGCAGCATTGTGGTATGGGAACTGCACCAGTCAAAGCTGGAAAGCACTAGAGCGGGTAGTGCAAACAGCTGAGGACATCATCGGTAAAAGTCTCCCCACCATCTAGAACATTTACCACAGCCGGTGCCTGCATAAAACYCGCAGCATCATTAAAGACCACACCCACCCAGCGCAGAGACTTTTTTGTTTGCTACCCTCTGGCAGATGGAACAGGAGCCTGCCAGCACATACAAAATGTCTCAGAGACAGTTACTACCAACAAGCTATCAGATTACTGAACTCCCAACAATAAGGCTGTACCAACCCACATCTGAGATACTAAATAAGTCCATTGCTGCTGCTCAGTGGAACTGACTCATGTTACTCTTACCTGTGCAATAAGCTGCTACACAAATGGTGCAATACATGTGCAATACACARATTCTAATACATGTGTGTCATAAACACTACTATCATCGGTGAAATARCATATGTTGTGCACACTGTCTGCACTGTTCTGTTATTTCTGTTACCCTAATTTTGTTTTTGTTTTCTTTGCTATTTAGTTATTTGCTGTTCGTCATTTTGACTTTACACTGTATATATTACCCTAAATTTTTGTTTATTTACTCTTTGTGCATTTACTGCAAACTGAATTTTGTGTTTTGTATTGTCTTTATTTTTATTCTTTATAGCAAGTCGAAGGATTTCTTCTCATCCTGAGAATTTCATTGCATTGTTCACTCTTGTTAACCTGCATATGACAATAAATGAATCCTGAATGGATTTGCACGTTTTTTTTTTTTTTTTTTTTATCTAACTGCGTCCATGTGGTGTAAGAAGTGTTTTGAGGATTCAGAACAACTGGATGCAAAAACAGATTTGAAATGTTTATTAATATACTGTTTTGCAAAGAGCTTCTGGACCCTCAGGATGGCACAAACTGCGGAGCAGAACACTGGTGAGTGTCAACAATAGAGATGGAGGATTTGTGAAAACAGGAATTGGTCACTGACCTTCCGACTGCAGACGAACGAGACTGGGTGAGTCCACAGAAGATGTTGGTCGGTGAGGGTTCAGACCCAGATGGAGGGGCGAGTGGGGTTAGGAGATCCAATGAGTGGTCCAAGGTCCGAGCCGGGTAATCAGAGAGCCAGTAACAAATCCAAATCACAATCCAAAAAGCAAGGTCCAGAAAACAGAAACGGTGTTGGTAGCTAGGGATCAGAGTCAGCATCAGAATCAGGCAGGAGACGGAGGTCGAGAGGCGGGCCGTGGGCCAAAAACGAGAGATCAGGCATGGACATGGAAAGAGTGCTGGACACCTACTGGGCGAACCGTTCAATAATCTGGCAAAGAGTGAGTGAAAGGAGCTTAAATAGGAGGGAGAACAGGTGAGACAGATGAAGCTGATTGCTGTGGTACTGAATAAGGGGGTGTTGGAAACATATGCATTGTTCAAAATGGTGTGTCCGAATAAACAGGAATCCYCTGGATTTCTTSTTTAAAACTTTATTTTCGATCTTCTGACTCCAATCAGGTTCACAGAACAGCACTCAGCACAAGCCTCAGTCAGACCTTGGGCTGATATCAAAACAAACACGGGAGCTCTGCTCTGTGCAGACACTCTGCAAAACACTGACAACTTCTTCTTACTATAATAATGAATTCAGCTTATAATGTACATCCATTCCTGGTTACACCCCAGAGGTGTTCCCTTTTATGTCAGACGTCAGAACATCACTCAGTTTTGTTTAGGCTAAGAGAAAGAACATATGATAAGACACACACCAACTCTTTGTCAGCTTCAACCTTACAGACTGAAATGATCAGAGAGTATAAAATACAAGACTGAATCTAATATTCAATTAATCAGTTATAAAATTTCTTCAGGGGAGTGTTAAGAACAGGTGAGCTGAGCATGAGTGACAGGAGAGCAGAAAACAGATGGAGCAGCCAAAACATGACAGAGCGCCGCACCCCTCCCCCCACCACCACCACCACCAAGTCCTCGCTCCTGACAGATTCTGGGCTGGTCCGGATGTTCTCTGTGAAAGTCCCTAATGGGGTCCTTGTCCAATATGTTCCTTGCTGGGACCCATGACCGCTCCTCGGGGCCATAGCCCTCCCAATCCACCAGGTAGTGGATGGACTGGCCCCACCTTCTGGAGCAGAGGAGCTTCTTGACTGTAGAAGCTGGGGCACCATCAATGAACCGGGTGGATGGTGGGGGTCTAGAGGCAGGGAGCAATCTGGATGATAATTGAAATGTTTCTTGTGTGATACCTGGCCATCATTTGGGACTGAACCAGCTGATATTAATTTGCACTGACAAGGGGCAGGCTTGCTTTCTAATTACTGAGAGAGTTCAGCTGGTGTCTTGGCTTTCCATGCCTTTTTACACCTCCCTTTCTTCATGTGTTCAATTTCTGGACATTTATGGTTTGATTTCTTTATATG
>NW_013952941.1:269716-272430 GCF_001266775.1 Austrofundulus limnaeus
CACACACACACACACACACACACACACACACACACACACACACACACACACACACACACACATTCTTTTTGTAACAATATTTGCTTCAGGGGTTTTCTGAAGCTTCGATGACAAGGGCTCCTTGCACTGCATTGTATTGGTCTGTTCACATCATTACACATATGTGATGTATTTTGAGTTGCTGTATCTCAGTTCAGACAGTAGTGCTTTATTTGTGTCTCACTTTTCTACCTGTGCTAATCATTGTGGAACCCATGTGAACCAAGGAGCAAATTATGTTTTAGTGAAAACAGGTCTGCAAGTTGCGTTTGACTGGGTGAAATGTGTTTAGAGTTCTGACAAAAGGGTGGCAATTTTAATAAATGGGTTCAAGAAACTGAGCATTTGGTTCAAACAACAGGATTTTGTGTTTTAGCAACAGAAAAACTGCAGCCTAATAGGATTCCTGTTTTGTCATTATGCATAGCAGTGCATATATTTAAAATGTTGTAGTCATTGTTCTGGTAAAAACAAGAGAAAGTCAAAGCATATTTCATGTAATTTCATTTTTTAACCAGATTAAGACCAACAAATAGAAATTTAGAACGTCAGCCTGGATAATTTTGAGACTTTTGGGTGAATTTTCAGTAGGGTTGACAATCTGTGGTGTGATCGCCCTCTAGTGGTGTAAAAAAATTACTACTGTCATCTCCGATTTCTAAAATGCATGTCTGCTGTTTTACACAAAGGAGGAAAAAACAAAGCAATTTTTAATGAGCGTCTACTCGTGTAGCGCCGCACATGAAAAGACAAAAATTGTATTTTTTACAAGGAAAAACATAATCAATAATACTGAACTAAAATTATATGGGCAAATACTTGAGCGAGTGAAACAGTTTAAATTTTTTGGCACATGATATGATGAAAAAATAACATGGAKAGTTCATATTCAAAAAGTAGTTGATAAATGTAAAAAACTATTTAATATACTGAGATGTTTAACAGGAAGAGATTGAGGAGCAGATAGGAAGTCAATGAAGACCATATACACAGGATTAATCAGATTATCACTGGATTATGGAAGTGTAGTTTATAACTCAGCTTCAGATACATCTTTGGATAAATTAAATCATATTCAGTATCAGGCACTATAATTACAGGAGCATTTAAAACAYCACCCACAGGAGCATTATTGGTAGAGATGGGAGAATCACCACTAAACATTAGAGGAGAGCAATTAGCATTAAATTACTGGGTGAATCTAAAAGGTCATCAACAAAATCATCCAACTCAAGAAATGTTACAAACATGCTGGGAAAAAGAAAAAATGAAACAAAATGTTGTGGTTGGATTATAAATCAGAAAACAACAGAAATTCAAATCAACAACGTGAATATCAGTCCATCAGTACCAATACTAATCATATATTCTTCACAGAACCAACTGTAGATTTAAAATTATTAGGGAAAATGAAATACAAATAATGTAAACACAAATTTAGGTATAGAATATATAAATCATTATTCTGGATATGTAAAATATATATACAGATGCATCAAAGGATACAGCAGATTGAGTCGAGGAAGCATTTGTTGTACCAGAATATATGGAGTAAAAGTAGGGAAAAGGTTTAGTGAAAAAATATCAGTGTACTCAGGAGAAATGATGGCAATACTACTCACAGTTCAATGGATTGAGGATAATAAACCACTCAGATCAATAGTTTGTTCAGATTAGCTCTTCATTACTCACTTTTAAAAATAATAGTTCAGAAAGCAGGCCAGACATATTAATAGAAATAAAACAAATACTGCATAGGATTAAAATGATGGGACTAGTAGTAATGTTTCTATGGATACCAGCACACATAGGAATAATAGGAAATGAAAAAGCAGACAAAATAGCATAACAGGCTACCAAAAGCAATGTAGTTGAAATAGAAATAAAATTCAGTAAAACAGAAATTAAAAGTATCATAAAGCTAACGTGGTATTCGACAAGAATGTCCCATTTCACCACARTTATTCTTACTTTGTTCACTAATTCTTACAACTCATATCTCCAATAGTGCTGAACAAGGAATCAACATAGCTAACAAAGACATTCWAATCAGCCAGCTGGCTGATGACACCACAGTTTTTTTAAAGAATAAAAACCAGATCCCTATTGCCTTAGATGTGATTAGTGCCTTTTCCAAGGCTTCTGTTTGTGCTTAAATTTAAAAAAAAGTGAATTGCTAGCAATTAAAAATTGTCCAGCAAATGTTATCTGTAATGTTCCTGTCAAACAAGAAATCACTTATTTGGGAATTTTAATCTCTAAAGCTCAAAAAACAAGATGCTCCTCTAATTTTACACCAATTATACAGAAAACCAAAAATAAACTAAACCGGTGGCTGCAGAGGGACCTTTCTCTAAAAGGTAGAGTATTGATTACCAAAGCTGAAGGATTATCCCGATTGACATATCCTGCTCTCTCCTACATTTAGATAATAAATTAGTAAAGATATTGACTGTATGCTTTTCAATTTTGTATGGAAAAACCGTACACATTATATTAGAAAAACTGTTGTTATGAATGATTACGAATCAGGTGGGCTGAATTTTCTGGACTTCTCCACCTCAAATAACACATTCAAGATTAACTGGGCTAAAAAAATTTCTTAAGAATCCAACGTCTGTGTGGAATCTTATACCGTATCATGTTTTCCTGTGCTTTGGTGGCTTTAATTTAGT
>NW_013952941.1:276307-277784 GCF_001266775.1 Austrofundulus limnaeus
GAGAAGGTGGTGGGGGTTGTCCATGATGGCTGTCAAAGCTGACTTTGCCAACATCCTCCTCTCTTCCCACCACAACCACAGGTTCGAGAGGACATCCCAGCACAGAGCTTGATCTCCGTATCAGTTTGTCCATCCTGTTCCTGTCCCTTTCGGTGCATCCAGCCCCCAGCAGACCACTCCATAGAAAAGGGCAAATGCTACCACTGTGTCATAGAATGTCTTTAACAGAATCCTGCAGACACCGAAGGACCTCAGTCTCCTCAGTAGGTGGAGTCGACGCTGGCCCTTCTTATACAGGACGTCTGTGTTTGTAGTCCAGTCCAGCTTGTTGTTGAGGTGAACACCCAGGTACTTGTAAGAGTCCACTGTCTCAATGTCTTTTTTCCCTGGATGTTCACCGGTGCTGTAGGGGGTGGCTTCCTCCTGAGGTCTACGACCATCTCCTTGGTCTTGCTGCCATTGACTTGGAGAGCGTTTGTCTCACACCAGCCAACAAAGTCACTGATGACCCCCCTGTATTTCTCATCATTCCCGTCTGATACGCATCCAATGATGGCTGCATCATCCGAGAACTTCTGAAGGTGGCAGTCGTCTGAGTTGTACCTGAAGTCTGACGTGTACAGACTGAACAGAAAGGGTGAGAGGACCATGCCCTGTGGTGCCCCAGTGCTGCAGACTACCACATCAGACACACAGTCGCGGAGCCTCACATAATGTGGTCTGTTGGTAAGGTAGTCGATGGTCCATGCTGTCAGCTGCCTGTCCACTCCAGACACATTAAGTTGATTTGATGCTGCAGTTTGCCTTGCAATATTATTTTATACATTTTCTGCTACTTTTGCTTGGCTATTATTAAGTTTTATTAGTTTTTAGGATACAAGATGTTTCATACAAAAACAGAATGTGACTCTTTTCCTAAAATTTCATGGCGATATATTGAACACTAAGGAAGTTATGAGCAAAAATAGATAACAACAAGCTGAAATGGTCACAAAGGCCCTATTGATTCTGTTGTGAACTACAAGCAAGAAAACATGAGCTGTTTTTGCCTAAACAAACATAAATAACTTATTCACATGATTTTGGTGTTATTTTGAATGGATTGTAATGTTCTTTTTGAATCCGCTGTCAGATTTAATATTGGTTTGGGATAAAAAAATTATCCACATCCCTATATGTTGCCAGCATGTACAGTAATGGTGAATCCAGACTCTTGCCCATTTTGCTTTAGCCGTTAGCTTCTACGGCTGATCACAGTCACATGGTTTCTGAGCACTCCAGCTGTCCTATATACCTCCATGTATGTATACAAGGAGGTTCTATAGAACAACTGGAGTGTGCAGAAACCACATGACCGTGTGATCAGCTGTAGAAGCTAACGGCTAATGCAAAACGGTCAAGAGTCTGGATTTCACATTACTGTACATGTTGACAACAGAGCAGAAAAAAAGGACTGACGATGTAGAAATCATAAAAA
>NW_013952941.1:278468-279290 GCF_001266775.1 Austrofundulus limnaeus
TATTAATTTATTGTAAAAACATGACAGATAATTTGTGAAACAGATCCGGTTCAGCTTGCTGTTTATCTATTGGTTTCTATGGTGGCTGTGAGCTGTTGCCCTAGGTCTCCGTTTCTGCTCCTCCATGTTGTCACAGACACTGTACCAGTGGACGGTATGGGCAGGGCACAGTCTAGTGATCTATAAATTTAGGTCTATGTATGTATTCAAGTGTTGCTCCATCTGCTGGCCAACCTTTATCATTACAGCTGCCTTAAACAAAGAACAAGCCATGGCTTGTTCTGTTCTGTAAATAAAGCTTCTACATGCATCATGAAAACTGACTATTTATTTTTAGAAACAGTTATAAAATATTACAGTAAAATCGGGTTGTGTCATCATAAAATATTGTATGTGATGAAGACAGGTGCCGCTCTGTGAAGCAGCCCTGACCTATATTAACCTGGAGCTCATTGTTGCTACTCATTTTTTTGATTAATTGCATATGTCCTACAAATAAAAGTTTAGTATTGTATTAAATTAATCATAGCATTTTGCTACAGTTTAAACAAAAAACCTCAGGATTTGAACTCAGTTCTGCCACGTGATCAYTGTTCCACATCCATCACTCCAWCATAACCACGTGGTGATTCTGATGTCTCTGTTACGTGTAAATAAATATTTCACTGAGGTTTTCTTCCACATATTGATATATAACTAAAATATGAAACAGAAATATGCTTTTGCAAGACTTGAGCTACTAAATCACTAAAAGTATTTTAATAGAATGAGCAAATGAAAAGGCTCATGCAACTATAGGGAGTGAAGCTAGAAAGGGAATAG
>NW_013952941.1:281340-287973 GCF_001266775.1 Austrofundulus limnaeus
AAATAAACATTTGAAATATATGAGTTTGTATGTATTGTATGAATATAATATACAAGTTTCACTTTTTAAATGGAATTACTGAAATAAATCTACTTTTTCATGATATTCTAATTTTATGACCAGCACCTGTATGTAGTGTGATATTGATGTCTTCTGGTATGTTGATAATGGTTGCCTATATTTATCTCATTGCTGTGGGTACTGTTGAGCTTTTACATGATGATCCCTACAAACAGCAAAACCGCTGTTGGGGAACCAGACACTCAGGATGACAGAGGCTGCCCTTTCCTAGCAACCAATTAGTGTCTAATTATCTGTTTTTTCACAATGATAAGTGGGAATCAGGCCTTTTTCTATATTTTTTTATCTGCTCTGTGAAGGCAGCAGTGTGCCTACACAAGTACCGTAGAATAGGCTGGTTTCACGTGACGCCACAATTCAGTACCACAAGAGCACAAAATGCAAATGGAGGGCAGGAAGTGAAGTACTGGGGGATCTGCCATTGGACAAAATGCTCATATATTGTGTAGTTTAKAGCTGCTCCAATCATTCTAACAGAATTAATAATTCATAATTATACATAAATTAATTTATATAATAAACAATTTGCAGCTCTTTTTATGTTTGTCATATTTGAAGCATGTTGCTTCAAATGTGGCAAAGTATATTGGCAAAGGCTCAGGCCTATGATGAGTTGTGTGAGAGGCTGGACAGTAAAGAAGGAGTAAAGGACTTGTACCGTTTGGCTAAACAGAGAGATAGAGCTGGAAAGGATGTACAGCAGGTTCGATTGATAAAGGATAGAGAGAGAAACGTACTAGTGAGTGAACAGAGAGTGTTGAGTAGATGGAGGGAGTATTTTGAAGAACTTATGAATGAGGAAAATGAGAGAGAGGAGGACAGAGGGGGGATCAGGAAGTGCAGAGAATTAGTAAGGAGGAAGTGAGGGCAGCCTTAAAGAGGATGAAGAACGGAAAGGCAGTTGATCCAGATGACATACCTGTGGAGGTATGAAGATGTCTAGGAGAGAAGGCAGTGGACTTTTTGACCAGGTTGTTTAACACAATTTTGGAGAGTGAGAGGATGCCAAATGAGTGGAGAAGCAGTGTATATGTGCCCATTTTTAAGAACAAGGGTGATGTGCAGAGCTGCAGTAACTACAAAGGTATAAAGTTGATCAGCCACACCATGAAGGTATGGGAAAGAGTAGTTGAAGTGAGGCTAAAGCGAGAGTTCCAGATCAGTGACCAGCAGTTTGGTTTCATGACCAGAAAGACTACAACAGATGCACTGCACTGTGTCTTTGTGGATCTAGAGAAAGCATATGATAGCGTGCCAAGAGAGGAACTGTGGTACTGTATGAAGTCAGGAGAGACTGTAAAGTATGTGAGGGTAGTGCAGGACATGTATGAAGACAGTGAGACAGTGGTGAGGTGTGTAGTCGGAGTGAAAGATGGTTTCAAGGTGAAGGTAGAGTTACATCAGGGATCAGTTCTGAGCCCCTTTTTGTTTGCATTGGTGATTGACAGGTTGACAGATGAGGTCAGGCAGGAGGCTCCATGGACCAAGATGTTTGCAGATGACATTGTGGTGAGAGTAGAGAGCAGGTGGAAGAGCACCTGGAAAGGTGGAGGTTTGCATAGGAGAGAAGAGGAATGAAAGTCAGCAGAGGCAAGACGGAATACATGTGTGTGAATGAGAGGGAGGCAGGTGGAAAGGTGAAGATGCAAGGAGTAGAGGTCAAAAAGGTGGAAGACTTCAAATATCTGGGGTCAACCATCCAGAGCAATGGACAGTAGTGCTGGGCGGTATGACCAAAATTTTATATCGTGGTATTTTCAACATTTACATTGGTTTCACGGTGTATCAAGGTATTTTTCTTTTCATCACAGGTCAGCTGATAAAAAAAATGTACAAACACTGCTTATGAACTTTTTTCTTTTACTGTACCTCTGTCTGTGTCCCTGTTTCCCTCCTCTGTGTCTTTTCTCTGACTGGTGGTTGGAGACAGTAGTCACGCATTTTGGTCCGGTCGTGAAGGAGGAGAGTTAAGAAAAGATTATTATCGGGTCTATTGTTTTATGTTATTTAATAAAACTTATCGGGACGACTCACCTTGCACACCAGTCAACTCAATTCCACTACAAAATTACTTCCCCCGGGTTTTTCACAATAGAAGCACGTAAAGTCTCCATAATAACGCCGCGTGTTAAATCTAACCATGCACGTCACTGAAGAGTTGTTACTACATTCAGTGATGGCAAAAATGGGATGTTTTTTTTAACGTCAGTCAATGTAAGCAGCAGAATCGCTACCCGCCGCTGCAACAAGCTGCTCCAACCATAGATATAAAGGCTCCAACAATAACATTAGCATGCTAACGCACATAGCGGTGTTGCAAAGAAAAGTGTCCCCCGGGAAACAGTTCACTGGCGGCCGCGATGAAACGTTCCGAACATGTTCAGACCATTTAAACCGGTATGTCGGTATTCAGAAAATTCATATCATAACAAAAATAAAAAAACGGTATTCGGTACGAACCGGTATACCGCCCAGCACTAATGGACAGTGCAGAAAAGAGGTGAAGAAGATGGTGCAGGCAGGATGGAGTGGGTGGAGACGAGTATCGGGGCTGTTGTGTGACAGAAGGATAGGAACGAGTGAAAGGGAAGGTTTACAAGACCGCAGTGAGACCTGTCTCTAAAACTGTACGGTTCATTTTTAGTATGGTTTCCATGCAATTCTTTTCTAAATCTGACCCCTGATGTTTACAGGTCTTTGATGTTAGCCACATAGCATAATTGCCTAAGTAATTTTTTGGCCAAATTGTGATACTGTATCTGCCTAACTTTACTCTCCTACCACTGCTGCATCATCCTGCCTTATTGCCTATGTCCTCAGCCTATCAGAATGCTTGTTACAGTCTAAAATCACTTTCTGCCTTAGTCATCTTTTTTGACTTAGGCATTTTTGCTGATTCTGTATATACAAAGATGGCAAACCGCATGGGAAAGAGGGCTCTGCTAACCACAGATGAAGTATTAGCTCTTCTCTTTGAGTCATCTGGTAAGCCAGTTTACATTTATTCAACTTTGTAGACAGTACATGTACTTTCCGTCAACCAAAGGGATTAGGATCTGTGTTTAAACTTTTAATCACATTTCTGCAACAAGCTATGAAGTAGTGTAAGAGTTAGCTAACACTAGCAAAATGTTACCAATAATATTTGTGTAATTTTTAGTCCAAGCAAATCTCTTTATGAAGGCGTGTCAGGGGTGGTGTCTCACGTGCGCTCAGTTCCACGTTAACTGTGATGTACAGAAGAAATATGCGCGGATTCAGGCGTACGCATGGTTTGATACATCTGGATTTTTGTCCCATTTGCCTTCAAACCTACCAAATGCTTCTTGGTAAGTCTCATTGGTCTGAAGGAGCTTCATGTTTTTCACTTTCCCTTTTCCCTTAAAGGCACTTGTACTGTCACATCCTGTGTACACAAATAGATGTAGCAGAGCACAACACATTTTTGGTGAGAAGGACTGAGTTAGCCTTGTAACATGTATGCACAAATTGAATTTTCCTTAGTTGTAGCCACATACCATTACTGACACTTGTTCTGACCACCTTGGCCTATTAATTTTTTAAAATTATCCTTATTTGATAGGAGCAATTTCCAGTCTTTTGGTCGCTTTAAGCATAAAACCATAAAGGTCTTTCAAAACAGTGAGGCTTACTAAGAGGCATTTGGTAAGTTTGGAGACAAATGGGAATGAGATGATTCACTCTTCTGTGAGTGATAAGTTTAAGTCCTGTGTGTTACTTTTAACTCCTGGCTGGTAACATGATCTCTTGCATAAATAATCAACAAAAGCACATCTAAGTGAGAGACCATGTTAATATCTATCATTTAACACCAGATTCATGACATTTTATTCTGCCATAGTGAATCTACATGTAAGTTTGAGACCCTGAAAACATTGAGTAGGGGTGTGGTCAAAACTGGTCCCTGTGGAGTTGTACCTACAACTTTAATTTTATTAATAGACATTTTTCTGAATAAGTGGATCCTAAGGTGCATGAAAAGGCTAAATAAGTTGAATATTTAGGATCTGTGCAGTAAACTCGGATAAAAGATGATCTTCTGTTCGGATTGTGACATTTTGACCCTCTGATGACATCACTGTTTGCATATTTGTTTAATAAAATGTAATTTAAATCAAGGAGCTAATCAGTATGAATCTGCTGATACCTTGTTTGTAAAATTTGGTTGGTTTATAGCAAAGTAATTGGCAGTTAAGGTCCATGTACCCCTAACTTTGATGGTCACAATGGAAAAGGTGTGTGGCCAAAGCTGTCCCTGGGGGTGGGGCAGTGAGACCCAACTTTTTTTTCTGTTAACATGCTTTTTTCTTTGAAAGAGTGGACCCTAGGGTGCATGAAAATATCAGAGAAGTTCAGTCATGGGGTGTGCATGGTGACCCACCCTAACCTACAGGCTAAAAAGATGAAAATTTTCATATTTTGTTGGCTTAGTGATATTCTTACCCCCTGATGGCATCATCGAGCACGTATTTGTTTAATGAAAAATCATTTAAATCAAAGAGCTAATCAATACGAATCTGCTGATACCTTGTTTTTAAACTTTGGTTGGTTTTTAGCAAAGTTATTGGCATTTAAGTTTTCTGTACCCCAAGGGCGGAGTGGGTAATCGGGACAATCGGGTCGAATCCCGCTGGGCTGGATCATTAATGGGCCGGTCCGATGGGCGCAGTTAGTACGGGGATGATAGGACGAAAAAAAATCTCCGATCAAAACTGATGATGAACTTCTGTTGACTGACGCTCCCACAGAGCTGCAGCAGCAAAGAGCCCGCTCCCCCTCCCTTTTTCACACAGAGCTGGAGGAGCAGCCCGCTCCTCCCTCCCTTCCTCCTTGTGACAGAGCAGAGTGGTGTCACACACACAGTCAAGAATTTATTCTTCTATTCTCATGGGGACTTTGCATTGACTTCCATTCATTTACCGGTCATTTCTACAGCCTAACCCTAACCCACCAACAGTATTTTCCCCAACGGGGACCGGGCTTTTCCCCCCTAAGGAAGAGTGGGTCCTCACCACCACCTGTGTTTACCGGGGAAATGGTCCCCACCAGGCTGCAAAACACACACACACACACACACACACACACACACACAAAGGCTGTGCACGTTGCGTTGAGCTGCCTTCTGCAGCATAAACGAGTTACAGGCTACAACTGGAAGAGGTAAGACTCTGATAATGTCCAGCTTTTGGTAAAACTATAATCTTTACAAAGAACCAGAAAATAAATCAAAATTTCCCCACGACACAGTTTTTTTCTACCAAAACTAAGTGCAGTTAGCTAGTCCAGGTGATCCATTAATGTTAGCTATAATTTAAGTTCAGTGATGAGTTTAAATCTATTATTGAGGTGTTTTWAATCAGTTAAACTGTATGTTAATGACAAGAATAAGGAAACTGAAGCTAGTAAATTACAGAAATTGGTCAATTCAAACATTTAAAGTAGTACTGCTTGTATTAGCAAGAATAAAATGTTTCTTTTTTTAGAGTTTCAGTATTTTCTGCATAAAAACAGTGCTTCATGGGCAGAGAACTAACTTTTAACAATAGGATCATGGAAAGAACAAGTGGTCATCTGTTAATTTATTCATGTTATTTCATGATATTTTCTTGACTTTTTGCTGACTTCAGGTGACAGTAAAAATAAACCAATACTTAAACCATGTCCATGTCTGTTGATGTAGGAGCTGAGAGTCAGAGGCAGGTTCAGCAGGTAGAGTTCTGTCAGGTGAGCAGTGAAGGTGCTGGGCAGGTGTGAATGAAATATAAAATGTTTACTCAAATTAATATTTATTTTGCGCACATTCTAGTCAGCTGTGTGAACTTAATCAAAGAAATTATGGATCTAAACGCATAATTTACAGCATGATTAACAACTTTAAGTTTTATTTCTAGAAAGTGGTAGAAATTGTTTTTCATAATTAGGATTTTCCTGGTTAAATAAACGTCAATAAATAAATCTGTCAATTCATCCATCATTAGATTTCTGATCAGTTCCAAACATCCATGTATCAGTTTTTCTTAATATTTACAGGATGTTAAAACTGATGAAAGGTATATTTTATATGACCACTGTTTGACACAGTGTCATTATGGTAAAAGGCTGCATGATGTCATGTCAGTTTATGTGTAGACCTGTCATTTAATCAGAAAAAATAAATGATCTGTTCATTGTGTAGTTAACATTTTAAACATGCAGTTCTTGGCACAGTGACATGTTACAAATAAAACTAAATCAAGAACAAACAATATAAAGTAAAATTCTCCTCTAAAGTCATTGTTTGGGATAAATTGTCACCTTAATTTCATTATCTGAGCCACAGCAGTGAGTTTAAAAACAGGATGATTCAACTAGAATCTGTCTCTTAGTTATTTAATCAAGTGTTTTTTATGTAGGTAAAAGTATGTTTAGGAACCTGTAAAATACACCAGAATGCAGGAAACTGCATCTACTAGTTTCAAAATTTTCTGGGGGAGGACCCCCAGACCCCCCACTAATGCCCCCCCCACACACACACACACATTACAATGCTTT
>NW_013952941.1:289942-291594 GCF_001266775.1 Austrofundulus limnaeus
TTTTTTTTTTTTTTTGTATTTTAAGTGCCTTTACCTTTACCTCCCAGTCAAAATATCTGCTTGTCTTTGTGTAGTCATTTACAAAACGAAGAGGATGAGGCAGAATACACAGCCGTGGAAGACCCAGTTCAGAAAAAGAGCACATTGCTTTTTTTTTTTTTTTTGTCATCAGCATAGTGTCAACTTTCACTCACTTTAGCTCCTTCTTCTCTTCTCTTTGAAGGTGGTGGGTGGTATGACCTGGTGCATCACCACGTGCAATTTTGACGTTGATGTAGATCTTCTCTTTCAAGAAAACTCTACCATTGGTCAGAAGATGTAAGTGATAGTGGCAGAGTATTTTTATACTGTCTTCTAGTTTCTGTCTGAAGTAATCCAGTAATTATCTGAGGTTAAATCCTAACCTGGACTGGACTGCACTGTTTACTGGATGTTTAAAATAACCTGCAATAAATAACAGCCTTACTAATTACAACTAAATTATCAAAGTAACTGCTGGTATGAAGCCATTGTATTTATTTAAGTGTTTATTCATTCATTCATTCATTCATTCATTCATTCATTCATTCATTAATTCATTCAAAGTCCCAATTCATGTTAGTATTTGGTAGCCTTTGAACTGTGTGACCTGGGCAAAGACTTTGGGTTTTCCTTCTCAAGCTTTTCAGAATAGTTTGCTGGAATTTGGTCTTTTTTATCCTGACAGAACCAGTTAGGTTTTTAGTCTGCCWTGCTTATACACTCGTTTTGTGTTTTGTCTACTCAATTCCTGTGGAGTTGASATAAGTGCTTTGTGACAGCTACTACAAAACATTAAATTTGTTGTCCTTAAGTCACTTTGTAACTAATTTGYCCATATTCCTAGACCCATATGTGCCCAGTCTTTAGTTACCTGGCTTATACTGTATCTTTAGATGTTACTCTAATATTTCCACATAATATTCTTTCTTCATGATGTAATATATTTTCTGATGTGTGCCAGTCCCTCCTGCAGCAAAACATCCCTGCAACATGATGCTGCCACTTCCGTACTTCACAGCTGGGATGGTGTTCTCAGCTTTCACCTTTTTCTTCCAAGTGTAACGATGGTCATTAGTAGGGCTGCCACGATTAATCGACGACTAATCGATTATTAAAATAATCACCAAATGATTATGATGATGTCTGTTTTTCCGTAGAGCTCTGACAGAGAAAATAGTTTCTGTTCTACCAAAGATGAAGTGTCCTCATCGTCTCGAGCCCCATCAAATTCAGGGCCTGGATTTTATCCACATTTTTCCGGTCATACAGGTGAGACAAATAAATTTGGCCTGAAGAGTTACCATAATGTGTTCTTCTTGGCTTCTTTTACTTATTGTCCTTTCAGTGGCTGGTGAAACGAGCCATAGAGACAAGAGAAGAGATGGGAGATTATGTGAGGTCCTACTCAATTTCTCAGTTCCAGAAGACCCACACTCTCCCTGAGGTAAAGCATTGTGTTGGACTTTGTGTCTTCACCTAAATGAGAGTCTGAGTCCAGACCTGATTGAAAGACTTTAAAGGGGCTATATTATGTAAAATTAGGGGAGGGCGATATGATCAAAATTTTATATCACAGTATTTTCAACGGAAAAAAAAAATTGTATAGGTCCTCTGGACGGGTTCTTCTTTAA
>NW_013952941.1:292853-294454 GCF_001266775.1 Austrofundulus limnaeus
TCCTCTGGGCTGTGTCTCCAAGCTGAGCTTCCTCATCAAGGAGCACACCTCCCCACCCCCCACACCCCGCCTGTGACTCCAGCAGGCTCTTGGCAGCAACAAAGCAAACAACTGGTGAAACCGAAAATGAAATTGAAACTGTCTGCTGAGCTCCTTACACTACTTCTCACTCAGTGAAGCCCTTTTCAGATTCAAAATACTAATATCTTTTAGGAAATGTATTTTCAGATGCCAAGTAAACTACGCTGAGCTTCCGCAACATAGCGCATGCTGAAATGGGCACGGAGGTACTAAGAGAGACAGAGGCCAATTTCAAGGCGTTTAGAAAAGGAAGTGATGAGAAAACAAGTTTAATTTCTATTTAAACAAAAAAACTGCCTATAACAACTAAAGCTGATAAATATGCTCTATGCAGAGTTGTTTTTATAAACACCATAGTGTGTCACATTGTTGATATAATATGATGTTTTGTTTTGTTTTTCCTCATCTTCCCTTGTGTGGTTTTTAGTTTTTTTTTTTAGGGTTGCGCCTCCTCATGATGTCTTCATGAAGATGATCCTTGCTTTGTGCAGGGTCTGTGGCTGCATAACCCAGGGCACCTGTTCTCCGATGTTTATGTTCTTTCTTCTTCTGAATGGGTGTTCTAATTTCATTGTGCTCTGTACAATGACAATAAAGGTCTATTTAATCTAATCTAATCTAATCGTGACACTTTACTATGGTATAGAATTTAAATATATGCCTGAGAAACACATAATATTGCCCCTTTAATTATTTATTCCAAACAAACAAGAACAGAAATTAGTTTCCTTCCTCAGTGCAGGAGCTTTCATCTAGTTTTATTTGGAGTGTAAAAATGATTTGTAGGTCTACTTACATATGCCAAATTAGGAAATAAAATTGTAAGTATGCTAAATGCATTTGATTGAAATAACTTAATCAGTATTGGTTTGCAGATCTTTTTTAGAATGAGACGTGTTCGGGTCTGGCTCGACTAACCCTGAACTGCTGCTCCTGTTTGAAAAAGATGTGTGCACTTTTCCTCCTTGTTTAATTGTTTGATGTGTAAACCCAAACTGATTTGGACTGTAGTGCATTAAAAGGTTCTGTAAGTGAGAGGTGAAACTTCCTGTTGTAGGATGAAGAGTTCCTCCAGAGGAAAGGAAAGACTGTGAGAGCCGTTCTGGATGTGTTTGTAAGCATTGTCATTTATGCTGATCGTTCTAAACAAAGTCACACAGATAGTCATGAAAATTACAGATTGTGTAGGTAAACYTGTATGTTAAAGGACAGACTGTGTGTGTTGTTTTGCAGGAAGTGTACAAACCTCAGAGGAAGTACAGAAGGCAGAGAGATGCAGGACAGCTACTGGATGAAGAGTCCAGGGTCCACTCTACTCTGCTGGAATATGGCCGGTAACATCTCATCCCGTGTGTGTGTGTGTGTGTGTGTGTGTGTGTGTGTGTGTGTGTGTGTGTGTTAACTTTTTAGCACGTTCAGTCCCCAAATGCAAATTACAGGTGCCGAAGACTGGTTCTAATATGGTGGAACTCCAGTTTTGGGTTGGGTATTAGATTTAGGACTAAGGTGTGAATTGAGTT
>NW_013952941.1:298366-300426 GCF_001266775.1 Austrofundulus limnaeus
GTGCAGCCCCTCCTGAAAAGAAATGGCCTTGACCCATCCATAGTGTCTAACTTTAGACCCGTCTCCAAATTGCCATTTCTGTCACAGCAGTTGAAAAAAATACCGTATTTTTCGGACTATAAGCCGCGTGGTTCAAAGTTCAGGAAAAAAGTCGCGGCTTATAGTTCGAAAAATACGGTACTTTTTCCAACTGCTGTGACAGAAATGGCAATTTGGAGACGTGTCTAAAGTTAGACACTATGGATGGGTCAAGGCCATTTCTTTTCAGGAGGGTCTGCACGGCTCCTGTTTAAAGTTTTGAGGGACTACACCTGAAGTTAAGCTGCTGTTTATAATGTTAAGAACAGCAGAGTGGGGAAGATCTCTTTAGTTATACTGAAGTTTACATCTAATAAGATAATTTCTTTTCTACTGCTTTGTTAGATTTGGTTTTATAGCCTTTCACTTAAAACGAATCAAATACACAATCCAACTACTTCAGAACAAWTTTTCAGACAAGTTGRGAC
This sequence comes from Austrofundulus limnaeus, assembly GCF_001266775.1. NCBI lineage: Eukaryota > Metazoa > Chordata > Actinopteri > Cyprinodontiformes > Rivulidae > Austrofundulus > Austrofundulus limnaeus. The sequence goes on from NW_013952941.1 coordinate 298,873, forward strand.
CGGCACAATATGGCACAGCAACATGATAATATGTTTCCCTGCCAGGTGCTAAAGTTAGCTTGTTCATTTCACAGGTGCATGGGAGAGGGGTCAAAGGGSAAAGTCTGCAGCTGCACAGGACCGGAGGAGAAATCCACTTTCTGATGAGACTTTAAAAAAAATTGCTTATACTGGGAGTCCAGTGACGCAGGCGGTCAAGATGGCAGCTTAGATGGAGAATTCCGCCACTGAGGCAGCTAATTTATTCTGAAACCAGAGTTACARGCTATTCACCATGCATAAAGCCATGCAAGAAGTCTTAGGAACATACAAAGACTACATATATAAGTTTACTATGCCAAGCCACCAACAAAAGCTCATGCTGAAGTGCCAAGAAGCAGCTAAGCAAAGAGTCATCGGCTAAAGCTAACGAGACCCACCAGGGAGACCCTCCAGCTTTACCCATGAACTTGGATACAACTCAAGCTGCTGCAACTGAGCAAATGGCCAAAGACATTGCAAGTATTTACGCACTGTCTAAGGCAACCTCTGAGACACAAGAGAGCAAACTTAATGCAATCCAAACTGCAATGGGAGCGGTGGAGACTAAGCTAGCAGACATGGCTGCTCGGCTAAKCAATGCTGAGTCCCGCATAGATTTCCTTGAGGATGCTGATAGAACTCTGAAAGAAACCCCCCTCGCAACTCAAGAAGAAGTGAATGCACTTAAACAAAAATTAGACGATCTCAAGAGTAGAGGAAGAAACAACCTATGCTTCGTTGGGTTCCCGGAGGGTTGCGAGGGCTCAGACACTGTATCCTTCATGCATGAAACGGTACTGCAGCTGCTGAAGATTGACTTCCCTGGAGGTCTGGAGATTGAGCGGGCGCACTGTGGCCTGATGAAGCGTAAACCTGATGGACAACCTCCGAGGGTAATTGTCGCCTGATTCTTAAGTTTCCAGGATAAAGAGCAGATTGTGGAGGCTGCGCGGATMGGCAAGCTGAGCTGGAACGGACATCACATTAAGATCGTCCCAGATTATACCAAACTCATCACAGATTAACGTGCCAAGTTCACCCCTTGTGAGGCTGCTGCACGACAAAAAGARCAAGTTCTCTGTGCTGTTCCCGGCGGTGCTGGTGCTGAGGACGACCGAGGACAGACGTGGGTTTACTGATCCAGGAAAGCTCTAGACTACATCCAATCCTTGCCACAAAAATTACACTCCCAGCTGATTGTATGATACTGCAAATTACCCTTATATCAACACACATTTCTCATAAATTTAGAGAGAGGTTATTAAGGACCAGTGTGTGATGATAATAATATAAATACCCCATGTTTATGGAGACTCTRATTTCAGTTATTTACAGAACTACATACTGTTGAACTATTATTTATGTGGATTAATAGAACCAGAGGTGTCAAGTAACTAAGTACAAATACCTTGCTACTTTACTTAAGTAGTAATTTTGGTTATTTATACTTTAGTGGAATGATTATTTTTCAGCCTACTGTTTACTTCTACTTCTTACATTTTAATTCATTTATCTGTACTTTCTACTCCTTAC
>NW_013952941.1:301594-303493 GCF_001266775.1 Austrofundulus limnaeus
GTAGTGTTAAAACCAGTACTTGCATACTTTTACTTGAGTAAAAAGCTCAAGTTGATCCTTCTACTTCCAAAAAAGTATTTTAAACCCTAGTATCTACTTCTACTTAAGTAATGAATGTGAATACTTTTGACACCTCTGAATATAAATTAGGCTGCTCTGAAATTTTTTACATTTGCTATTATGCTGCTGCCTCCGGCGGGAGTTTCTCCTCTTGGGACGGTCTGACTGATTTTGGTTGCCGACCAGGAATATTCTGTGTTAACTGAGGTGCTGTTGGTGCACCAGAGGGTGGCTAGTGTTTATTGCTACCCCAAGTTTGTTTGTCAAAATGTTCATCTGTTCATATGTTCATTTTTTTCTACCCCCTTCCCTGGCTATGACTTACCATGTGGATCTGACCCCTTTCTCGCTGTCTTTTTGGTATCAGAAATGTGTCACCTTAGGTCTATATGTTGGTTACAAATTCTATGAATACATGTCAGAAAACCCTAACTTTTATGACCTGGAATATGAAGGGCCTTAATCATCCCATTAAGAGGTAGAAAATAATATCATTTATTAAAACTAGAAAAGCTGATGTGGTTTTCCTACAGAAGACACATCTGCTGCCCCTGGAGTCAGYGAGACTCTGCCGAGACTGGGTGGGTCAGGTATTTTATTCATGTGGCAGCCGACAAAGCAGAGGGGTAGCAACACTTATTCATAYACAGCTACAGTTTAAAGCTACCCAGGTGGTTAAAGATGAGGATGGACAAGTACTAATAATACGAGCAGAGATCCAGGGCCGCAGCATGACACTGACTAACATCTATGCARCAAATACGGACAATCTGACTTTCTTTGGACAACTAGAGTGCAGAATCAGCYATATGGGTGATTACCCGATTTTACTGGCAGGAGACTGTAACATGGTTATGGATGGAATATTGGACCGAAGTATRCCTGCAAAGCGTCATTCTAGTTTGATTTCAGATCTTTTTAAAATGAGTAAGGTCTTAGGCTTAATTGATGTTTGGAGGCTGCTTAATTCCTCTCTACTCTGRTGTTCATAACACTTAGTCTAGAATTAATTAATTTTTCATGTCAAATTCTGTTATATGCTCAGCTATATCCTGCTCACTTGATAGTAAACTCCTCTTTGACCATGCCCCAGTCATTTTACATCTAAGCCCATTCAGCAGCTTTCCTAAATCTCTGAGATGGAGACTAAATTCAAGCCTACTGGTGGATGCTGACTTTCTGAACTCCTTAGGAACTCAAATTAAGTTAATTATAGAGACTAATCTCAGTACAGCTCCCTCTGCTGGTGCAGCTTGGGAAGCTCTAAAAGCATATATCAGAGGATTTCTTATACAACATACCTCATACAAAAAGAAAATWACACTCGCCAAAAAGCTAGCCCTGGAGAGAGATGTTGCAATACCAGAAGCATCCTTAAAGACAGATACAAGSCCTAAAAACCTGAATCGTCTAACAAGGCTCAAGTACAAATTCAATCTGATCCRTACTCAGAGAGCAGAGTTCTACCTCTTACGTGCTAGGCAGAAACATTTCGAGGATGGGGATAAACCCGGCAAATTTCTGGCTAGATATATAAAGCAAAATGAGGCACAGACTACTAAACCAGCAGTCAGAATGCAGGATAACACTGTAGTGACAAATCCCACCAAAGGTGTTCAGAAATTACTATATGCAGCTCTATTCTTAAGAACTACAGGCAAGCGTGCAGGAAATCGACAGCTTTATTTCACAGCTAGATCTCCCAGTCCTCTCGGAAGCGCAGACTTTATCTTTGGAAGCTCCAATTTCAAAGGATTGATTTGATTTGATTAATTTATTTAACAGGAAAAGATTGTTAAAAATCAAGCCTGACTCAGCATAATTGCTGTTTTACTGCAG
>NW_013952941.1:303645-304890 GCF_001266775.1 Austrofundulus limnaeus
GAGGAATGTCATTCCATGCTTTAGTATAAACATAGAAGAAAGACCTCTGGCCGTAACAGTTTTTAAAAGTTGGTAATATCAGTTGTCCTTTTGTAACAGATCTAGTTGAATGACCACTTCCAGAATTAGATTTGGGCAGCATTGCACAGAGAGTTCCATAATTGGCACCTTGGAAGATCTGAAAATATAAATTAATACCACTATACAAAACATAATTCTAAAAAGTCAAGGCATCTGTAAGGGAGAGTTACTTATGTAAAATAAGTTCCCCTACATCTTCCCATAACAAAGTTATGTGAGAAAATTTTACCAAGGTTTTTCCTCATTACTTTAATATTTGTCTGTACAAAGTGAAGTGTGACACAATGAGGGAATGTCAGACGAGTTCAAGTTGATTCATAAAAGATTATGCAATCATTTATTTACACAAATTGAACAAAATCATAGTTTACACCTGATTGTGGATTTCCTATAATAAGCGTCTAAGTAAATGAGATAAAACCCGCGTCCGAATTTCTTTCACATTAACTCAGATTACTTATATAGACAGTAAACGTCAGTTCTGATGTTAAAACTAAACAATTTACCGGCACTTTCACTTAGGGTTGGCAAAGGATAGGGTAAGAAAAGGTAAGAAAATTAAGGATTAGTCTTTCTGCTTTTATTTTGGAAAGTCTGTGACAACCGGATTAGCACGTCCTCTCTGCGCTCAGACTTCACTTGACACGTCACCAACGAACACGTCAGCATTACCTGCTGATGGCTGCTCAAGCACCCCTGGTATGAACTGTCTCACCACGACCCCCCAGGAAGCTTGTCCCAGCTGGTTCTTGGCGAAAAGGTGTTTTAAGGTGACTTTTCGTCCGTTTCAGCCCAGCTAGAAAGATTCCAGCTGTGGTTCCGGTCGTCCTTCAAAATAAAAGTCTCCCCTCGGAGGTAAAAACACTTTTTGTGAGACTATGTCTCTGGTGGACAGGAAGCGGCTTGCTCCTGTCCGGCCGTCAGGTTCTACTCAATTTGGCTCTTGAGTCAGACCTGCAGCCTCGGCTGTTCTCCAGAGAGAAAAGCCGGTCTTCCCGTTTCGGCATTCAGGAAGAGACTGTGTGTCTCTCTAAGGCGTCCGTGTTAGTCAGAGAATCGGAGCCTTAGATCCGCCCTCAGGCGTTAGCATGAGTCAGGGAAAGGAAAGAGAAGATAAGACTTTGCCAGGCGCCAGTGCAAGGTCACTTCTGTAGCTGTCTTTCT
>NW_013952941.1:305599-321419 GCF_001266775.1 Austrofundulus limnaeus
CTTCAAACTTCAGCGTTGGCTGCGATTTTGACGCTGAAATCGCGTTCGGTGTGAACGCACCATTAGTCAAATGAGAATCCAGAGTAATTCCAAGATATTTGTAGGTAGTGACAATATCAAGGAACAAGGAAGAGATTATAATTGCATTTAAAACATTCCATCAAATAAAACACCAGGCTTAGATGGGTTTAKAATAGAATTTTATAGAAATTTTGCTAAGGAACTTTCTCCCTTACTCCTTCAAATGTTTGATGAGCCTATGAATGGAGGCAGCTTGCCAACAACGTTATCAGAGGCGGTTATCACCCTAAACTTAAAAAAAAGACAAAGACCCACTAGACTGTAAAATCTACAGATCAATAAGCCTTATAAATTGTGACTATAAYATCCTAGCTAAGGTAATAGCAACCAGATTGGATAAGGTTATGACTAGCCTGGTACTCCCTGACCAGGTTGGATTCATTCACACATGAAACTCTTCTGGCAACATTAGAAGGCTAATATAATATTATGTGGACAGCCCAAAACAAACTCAACTGGGGACCTTCTCCCTGCCATGGCCCTCTCCCTGGATGCAGAAAAAGCATTTGACGGGGTGGAGTAGCACTACCTGTTCAGTGTATTAGAAGCATATGGCTTTGGCATAAAATATATTAGCTGGGTCAAATTGCTCTACTATAACCCTGGGGCTTCAGTATTAARAAATTGCATTATATCACAGCCTTTTGACCGACACAGAGGAACAAGGCAGGGAGCCCACTGCTTCTTTCTCTAGCCTTGGAACCTTTGGCAGCAAAAATACACAGGGACACAGATTTCCCGGGTATCCAAATTAATAATGTGAATCATAAGCTGATGCTTTATGCAGACGATGCCCTTGTCTTTGTTTGTTTCGCAACCGGAACGCTCCATATCTGCTCTTTTAAAAATTGTCAGTACACTCTCCAATATATCTGGATYTAAAGTCAATTGGTCAAAATCTGAAGCACTACCCCTGACAACCTTCTGCCCCAAAACTTTGTTTCAGCCAGGAAACTTTAGTTAGCCTAGAGCAGGCTTTAAATATCTAGGAATCATATTTCCTCATTCCTTGGCTAATATAATCCAGGTTCATTTTGAACCTTGATAAATTTAAATCTGATATAGCCCGATGGTCCCATTATTTCTCTCCCTATGGGACAAAGTTAATATAATCAAAATGAATTGCCTCCTGAAATTTAATTACCTACTGCAGTCATTCCCGCTTAAAATTCCACCAGAATATTTTCATCAGTTTGATAGACTATGCAACCAATTCATTTGGAATAATGAGCATCCTAGAATTAAACTCAGTAAACTACAATGACAAGAGGACTTGGGTGGTTTTGGTGTCCCAAATTTTCTATTCTATTACTCTGCATTTAGTTTGAGGCACATGATTCACTGGGCACTGTGGCACTGTCCCAGCCTCACCCCCTGAGGTTGGGAACCACTGTATTGTCAACAGGCATTTTTCTGAATAAGTGGATCTATCTTGAATATGTAGGATCTGTGTGGTAAACTCAGATAAAAGATGAAAATTTTCATCTTCTGTCTGGATTGTGACCTTTTGACACCCTGATGACATCCTTGTTTGCATATTTGTTTAATGAAATGTCATTTAAATCAAAGATCTAATCAATACAAATCTTCTAATAACATGTTAATGAAATTTTGTTTCCTGTATAGCAACCCTTAACTTTGATGGTCACAATGGAAAAGGGGTGTGGTCACAAGTGGTCCGTGGGGTCYGTGAGACCCAGCTCTTTTTCTGTTGACATGCATTTTCTGAAAGAGTGGAGCCTACTGTACATGAAAATATCAGAGAAGTTCAGTAGTGTGGGGGATGGGGAGGCTCTCAGATTGACTAGGAAGTTGGGGGGAGGGCTGTCAGGATAATAGGTTGGGAACCACTGCTCTAGTCTAGAATCTCTGTAACCCTAACCCTGCAGTAAGGAGTAACTATCAAAAACCTCAAAGATATAAGATCACAGCTCCTACGAAACTAGTTTTAACAATTTCTACAAAAGCAACAGGATACAGTTTTACCAGTTCAAATTTCTGTTTTTATAGAAAAGCTGGATTTCTAAGCTGGATTGTTCATTAATACAGACAGAACATGTCATTTGACTTCTAGTGTTGTAGTAGTGGGTGCTGTGGCAAACTCAGATAGATAGAAAACATAATCAGATATATGAGGAACAGTGATGTAAGAACATACTCTTTAATGAAATATAATAATGGAACAAGCATACAGTCCTGTTTATTTTTTATTCTATTTTAATCTATAGATTAAAAATTATTAGAGCTGATAAAATATTTGTCAGCCTGCATTTCAAATGACTTGTGGGTTATTTCATTGTTTGCAGCAGAGCTCTACTGTTTTCTCTCTTTCCAGTATAATTCTTCTTCATCTGAAACTGTTCCTGCATGAAAACCATAGTTTTAAAATGAAAAGCACATCTAAACTGGGTTTTGGTGTAATAACAAAATCTCACGTTTAAGACATGTCTCATGTTTTAAACAAGAAACTTTGTTCTGTGTCTTCAGAGTCACACTTGTGCATTATCTAACTCTTCTTGGTTATTGACACCTACTCATTGTTCTTGTTGCCTCAAACACATTTCATATTGTGGTTTTCATGTCTGACACTTTTTTTCCCATCCATCTCTGTCTCTAGAGTGTGCAATGTTCTGCTGTAAGTACAGTGTGAAGCTTTCCTCTCTGTGCTGTGTTTGTGGTGGATTGTGTTCAGAGAATGGCCTCACAGATTTCAAGCATGATGGATGCAAACTGTGGTGCTGCCTTTTGACCTGTTTTTTAAATTGATTTAAGCTGATGCTCCCACTCAGAGGATGAGTTTGTTCTCAGTCTGGATTCTGTTCYTTGTTTGGCTGAAGGTTGACTGTAACTTTATGAAGTTGAAATATTTATTATTTCTCACTTTACTTATGTCATTCTGTTTGTTTTTCATCAGACGTTATGGCTTCAGTAAGCAGTCAAAACAAGACAAAGTAGGTACCAAAATGATGTTGCATTTTTTGAACATAATCTCTATTCTCTCACTGTACTGGAGTTTACATGAGATGAGCATGAATACTGTGTTTAGAAGCAAGTACAAATACTTCCCAAAACAGAGTGATGAAACAAGTACTAATAAATGTCATTACACATATTACAATTACTTTAAAAGTGTGTTTGTTTAAAAATCTGAGGAGCTTTCTTTTCATGCTAACTCCTCAAACGAAGCAGGATAACAATTTCTCCTAAGCTCCCATTTTTGAGTGGTAAAGCTAGATTTATACTCGATGCGTCGRGCAGGGTGCGCACGCCAAAGGTGACGCAATAGTGCCATCCCCGCCCCTGCACATTGGCCCCGCGCGCCGTTTTGGCGCGTGTCGTGCACCTCCGATTTTTTGAAACTCCACAAAGGCTAGTGCGTGCGCCATTGACGACGGATGCGAAGCTGCTCTTGCTGAATGTATCCGGATATGCCAACATTTATATGATCCCTCTAGGAGAGATCATAAAGATGTTCAAATGGCACAAAATGTTTGGAAGGAGATCACTGAAGCGATGCAGAAAGATGAATCTGTGTGTAGAAAGGCGTGGAAGAATGAATTGCATGTTCTAGTAATGTATGAAGTAAATTTACTTATCTGAAAAATAAACCTAAAAATGTCCTTAAAAAGAATTACTCCTTTGATCAGTACTAATAAAAAACTTGATTTTTAATAACAAAATTAAAATTTTGGGATTTTTCCTGTTTCATAGTTTCAAGTCTGTTTCATACCTACAGTGGTTTGCAAAAGTATTCATACCCCTTGAACTTTTCCATATTTTGTCACATTACAACCACAAACATAAATATATTTCACTGGAATTTAATGTGAAAGACCAACACAAAGTGGTATACAATTGTGAAGTGGAAGCAAAATTTTACATGAATCAAAACATTTTTTACAAATAAAAAACTGAAAAGTGCGACGTGCAAAAGTATTCAGCCCCCTTTTCACTGAGTGCAACCAATTGCATTCAGAAGTTGCCTGATGACTGCTAATGACTCAAAAGGGTCCACCTGTGTGTAATCTAATCTCAGTACAAATACAGCTGCTCCGTGACGGCCTCAGATGTTGGTTAAATGGAAATGGAAAGAGTATGGCACCACAGTAAACCTGCCAAGACAAGGCCGTCCACCTAAACTTACAGGCCGAACAAGGAGATCACTGATCAGAGAGGCAGCCAAGAGGCCCATGGTGACTCTGGATGAAATGCAGAGAGCCACAGCTCAGGTGGGGGAAACTGTCCACAGGACAACAATTAGTCGTGCACTACACAAATGTGGTCTTTATGGAAGAGTGGCAAGGAGAAAGCCATTGTTAAAAGAAAACCATAAGAAGTCCCGTTTGCAGTTTGCCAGAAGCCATGTTGAGGACACAGCAAACATGTGGAAGAAGGTGCTTTGGTCAGACGAGACCAAAATTGAACTTTTTGGCCACAATGCAAAACGCTATGTGTGGCGGAGAAAGAACACTGCACATCACTCTGAAAACACCATCCCCACTGTCAAATATGGTGGTGGCAGCATCATGCTCTGGGGGTGCTTCTCTTCAGCAGGGACCGGGAAGTTGGTCAAAGTTGATGGGAAGATGGATGGAGCCAAATACAGGGCAATCTTGGAAGAAAACCTGTTTGAGTCAGCAAAAGATTTGAGACTGGGGCGGAGGTTCACCTTCCAGCAGGACAACGACCCTAAACATAAAGCCAAAGCTACAATGGAGTGGTTTAAAAAAAAGAATATTCATGTGTTAGAATGGCCCAGTCAAAGTCCAGACCTAAACCCAATTGAGAATTTGTGGCAAGATCTCAAAACTGCTGTTCACAAACGCTCTCCATCCAATCTGACTGAGCTTGAGCTGTTTTGCAAGGAGGAATGGGCAAGAATTGCAGTCACTAGATGTGCAAAGCTGGTGGAGACATACCCTAAAAGACTTGCAGCTGTAATTGCAGCAAAAGGTGGCTCCACAAAGTATTGACTCAGGGGGGCTGAATAATTTTGCACATCGCACTTTTCAGTTTTTTATTTGTAAAAAATGTTTTGATTCATGTAAAATTTTGCTTCCACTTCACAATTGTATACCACTTTGTGTTGGTCTTTCACATTAAATTCCAGTGAAATATATTTATGTTTGTGGTTGTAATGTGACAAAATATGGAAAAGTTCAAGGGGTATGAATACTTTTGCAAACCACTGTAATTTTATAGAGTGAAACTGTTGATGATTTTGAGAATAAGACAATATGCAAACAAAACTGAGAAGGAAAGTTGCATTGGATATTTCAATGTAGTTTCATTTTATTTAACATCATTTACACTCCAAAATTGACTTAAAAACTAAAGGTACAAGGCCAAAACAGGAGGCAGCACGGGCAAATCTGGCAGATAGCTCCACACTTGGTTAGCAAAGAAAAAACAACTTCAAAATTAAAATAAGAACATGAATGAAAAAAATAGAAACAAAATTAAGTTGTGTGACGTCATACATTTCTTCTACGCCCGTTTTTCTTCTTCTACACCCATTTCTTACAACCTCTGCACAGGTTAAAGGGTAATGCCACGTGCTGGTTAGTAAAAACAGCACTTTGCACCACCGCGCGTCAACTATAAACACAGCGGCGAAACTATAAACGCAGAAGCTGCACAGCACAGTGCGCGCGCACTCCGCGCGCTCGAGCTTGCGGACCAAAGCGCGAATATATCCCAGCCTTCATATGGTCAAGAAGCTCGGGTTCAGATAATTTTCCAACTGGAGACTGGACTTGAAGCCTGAAGTTGAAGCCACAAAGGACGATTGGCCCCCAGTGGCTGGCTGCAGTGCAATTTTTAAGTCCCTCTGCTCCATGTCCTTTGTGATATTTTTCCGACCAAAACATATCAATACACTTTAGGCCATTATTTTTTCAGGTTGTGATATTTGCTTTTGTATAGCTCCTACCTTGCTTCTGTATTTTGGAAGACTTGTGAAATGATGTTATTTAGTAGCTTTGATTGTTGGTGTTTATGAGCTGCCAGCAATCTTCCTTTTCTCAGGTCGACGAGGGAAAGTCTTCACTGGGCAGGGGCTATCAGGTGGGCCCCACTGGAATGGTCGAGGTGTCAGAAGATGATGACCTGCAAGCAGCAGAGGAGGTAAAGACTTCTAGTTCTTTGGACAAAATAGGGGGGAAAATGTCTTCTGAATGGTTTATTTGAAGAAATTAATGTTAAGACACATTAAACAATTAAGCCAACAGCTACATATGGAACAGTTTATCTGTTATTTAAAAAGAAAAAATAAGTAGGTCCTCTGGATGGGTTCTTCTTTAATGAAACATTTCGTCTCTCCTCCAAGAGACTTCTTCAGTTTGAGGAGTTTCAGGTGAACTCAGCCTTATAAGCACTGCCTCCACATGGTGGACAAACAGGTTGATCACCATCAGCCAAAAAATAGGTCGTTAGTGCCTTGATTAGCTCTGTTGTGAATAGAGGGTCATGTGCCCCATCACCTGACTATCATTGGGGCCCTGATTCACACCTTTTGCTCACAGGGGGCTGAGTCATATTTGCGATAACAGCATTGTAGGAGGAGGACAACTGGACACGAAGGTCTCCACCCCTGTTTAATGGTGGATGGGTTTTCTTCACAAAAAATAGCTTCCTTTACTCCTCTCTCAAACCAGCATTCCTCTCTATCAAGGATGAGAACATCTTCATCCTTGAAAGAGTGACCGCTGGCCTGTAGATGAGTGTAAACTGCAGAGTCCTGGCCTGATGATGTTGCTCGTCTGTGCTGGCTCATTCTTTTGAACAGTGGCTGCTTTGTTTCCTCGATGTATAACTGATCACAATCCTCCTGACACTTAACAGCATATACATTATTACTCTGTTTGTGCCGGGAACTGGATCTTTGAGGTGAACCAATCTTTGCCGTAATGTGTTTTGGAGTTAAAAAGCCACTGGGACATCAGAAGAAATGTTTCAGTTTCTCTGAAACACCTGCCACATATGGAATGATGATTGGTTTGGGTCTGGGTTTGGGGTCTTCATTTTCACCTGGTTGTTGGCTGCAGTCCTCTTTGGGTTTCTTGTCTGCCTTCAGAAAAGTCCAGTTAGAATAACCTCACTGCTCCAGGGCCTGTATTGTGTGTGATTTCTCTTTCTCCCTGGCTCCTGGGTTTGGGGGACCCTGTCTGCTGAGTGGAAAAGAGAGCTCTAATGTCCTTTTTAAGGACACCACCGAGCCATTGGTTCAGGTATGTTGATGACACCTGGGTTAAAATTAAATACCAGGAAGTCCAACATTTCACTGATCACATCAACTCTGTGGATAAATATACAGTATAAAGTTCACACGAGAGGATGTAAAAGATGGCAGGTTGGCATTCCTGGACTGTGATGTCTCAGTTTCTGATGGAGGATGGTTGGAAACAGACGTGTATCACAAACTTACCCACACAGACCAGTATTTGCGTTTTGACTCCCATCACCCACTGGAACACAAGTTAGGAGTCATCAGAAAGAGAAGTCACACACAAGACAGGCCCTGGAGCAGTGCGGTTATCCTAACTGGGCTTTTCTGAAAGCAGACAAGAAACRRAAACWGGARTCCAGCCAACAACCAGGTGAAAATGAAGACCCCAAACCAGTCGTCATTCCGTATATTGTGGGCGTTTAAGAGAAACTGAGACAAGCAACATCTACAGGCCAGGACTCTGTAGTTTACACTCATCTACAGGCCAGCGGTCACTCTTTCAGGGACAAAGATGTTCTCATCCTTGATAGAGAGGAACGTTGGTTTGAGAGAAGAGTAAAGGAAGCCCTTTTTGTGAAGAAAACCCGTTCATCATTAAACGGATTGAGACCTTCGTGTCCAGTTGTCCTCCTCCTGCAATGCTGTTATTGCAAGTATGACTCAGCCCCCTGTGAGCAAAATGTGTGAATCAGGGCCCCAATGATAGTCAGGTGATGGGGCACATGACCCTCTATTCACAATAGAGGCAATCAAGGCACTAACGACCTATCATTAGGCTGATGGTCCTCTTTTGCATGTGACTAACTAACGTGTTTGTCCACCTTGTGGAGGCAGTGCTTATAAGGCTGAGTTCACCTGAAACTCCTCAGACTGAAGAAGTCTCTTGGAGGATTGCTGAAATGTTTCATTAAAGAAGAACCCATCCAGAGGACCTACTTTTTTTTATTTTTTATTTTTCTTCCTGGATCACTGAGATGCATCAAGACATTTATCTGTTATTGTTTTTCTAATCAGATTAATGAAGTATAATAGGTTTAGGCATTGGTTGAAAAAAAAGGACTGTAGATGAAGCTGATAAAAAATGGAGCTGATGTAACAACCGCTCTCAGATTTGTGAAAATCTACTACTACTTTATTTCTAAAGCACTGTAAAACAACCACAGCTGCAACAAAGTGCTGTACTTATAAAATCAAAAACATGAAAAACACAAAACAAAGATTAAAAACAATGAAAAACAATAAAATAGGAATAAAACTAAAAACAAGTCTCAGGCTGTGCCAAAAGACAGGGAGTAGAAATGTGTTTTTAGACAAGTTTTAAAAGTGGACTGTGATAAATCCTGTGATAAGTTTGAGTTTTTTTTTTTTTTTTTTCATTTAGATACGAATAAAATCCCTGATGACAAACATGGCTGCAATGGCTAATGAAGAGGTGAGTAAGATCCAAACAGAACCACACATTTCTAACAAAACCACATGATCCAAATGCCTCCAACAGAATCAAACATTTGAAATCATCATCGTTGTATCTAACATGAGATACACTCACAGACAAAACTGTTGGTACTCATTGTTTAATGAAAAAAAAAKCCACAGTGGTCACAGAAATAAATAGAATCTGACAAAAAGTAATAATAAATTTAAAAAAATTTAGCAAATGAACAAAAATAAAGTCAGACATTGCTTTTCAACCATGCTTCAACAATTTGTCTTTATTAAAACTCATGAAACAGGTCTGGAAAGGAATGTTGGTGCCCCTGAAAATAATGTGGCCAAGGGGACATGTTAAAATCAATGAGTGTCCACAAAATTGCATCACAGGTGTTAAAGGTAAAGGTTATAAGACCGTCTCCAAGCAGCTTGATGTTCCTGTGACTACAGTTGCACATATTCAGAAATTTAAGATCTATGGGACTGTAGCCAACCTCCCAGGATGTGGCTGCAGGAGGAAAATTGATGACTAATCAAAGAGACTGATGATATGAATTGTAACAAAAGAGCCCAGAAAAACTTCTAAAGAGATTAAAGGTGCTCAAGGAACATCTTTGTCAGATTGCACCATCTGTTATTTTTTGAGCCAAGGAGTTGAAAACAAATCATAAAAAAGCTGGAATTTGCTAAAGTACATGTTGAGGAGCCACTAAGCTTCTGGGAGAATGTCCTCTGGACAGATGAGACAAAAATGGAGCCTTTTGATAAGGCACATCAGCTCTATTTTCACAGAGGGAAAAATGAAGCATATCAAGAAAAGAACACTGTCGCTATTGTGAAACATTGAGGAGGCTCTGTTATGTTCTGGAGCTGCTTTGCTGCATCTGGCACAGGGCGTCTTGAATCTGTGCAGGGTACAATGAAATCTCAAGACTATCAAGGGATTCTAGAGAGAAATGTGCTGCCCAGTGTCAGAAAGTTTGGTCTCAGGCACAGGTCATAGCCGCTTCTTCGTTTCAGGGTCACGGGGATTACTGGTGCCCATATCCAGCAGTCACAGTGCGAGGGGCGGGGTACACCCTGGACAGATCGCAAGTCCATCACAGGGCCACGCATAGAGACAAATGAGACAAACGACCATTCACTGTCTCACTCACATCTAGGGAGAATTTTAGTTACCAATTGGCTGTAAACAAACAGAAACTTGTAAATAACTTATGAAAGAATAAAGTTGAAAGAATAGACATGAAACATTCATGAAAGAATAAAGGTATGTTAAAAGAATGTTAAAACCAAGCATACCGTTGTTTTTCTTGTGAAATTCTCAATACGTTTGATGTGTCATATGACCCTCTTCCTATTAAAAAAACTAACTAAAACTGGATCCAAAATGGCTGACTTCAAAATGGCCACCATGGTCACCAACCATCATGAAAAGTTTCCCCCTCCCAAATACTAATGTGCCACAAACAGTTAGCTAATATCACCAACCATTCCCATTTATTTAGGTGTATCCATATTAATGGCCCACCCTGTATGCATAAAAACATTGACAAGTCATATGAAGTAAATTAGTTTGAATGACAGCTTGTGACAGATTTCTTTTTTTTTTTGTAGGGCAAACTGACTGCAAGCGCAGTAGGTCATATAGTTGGACTGCAGTCTGAGGAGATCAAACAGATTYCCTCTGAATATGCTGAGAAGGTAAGTAGCTTCATAATGTTGGAAACATGAAGCTATCTCTTTTGTGCTGTTGAACATGGCAGCATCCAGGTTTATTCTGTCTGAAACATCAGTCAGATTGTGTGGGTGTGTTACGTCCCCTGGCTTGGTCTAGGAGTTGAAAGGAACTAACATAAATCTAGACAATGAAGGAGGAGTCAAAATGGCATTTAAGATGTTTATTTTCTGCCATGTTTTAAGTTTCTTTTCTATAAAGACTGATTCAAAGACTTCAGGGAGAGCTCAGGCCAAAATAACAAACAAAACAACCCTGAAATAAAAATAAAATTTAAACTTACCTAACCCCAGTGAAAATAAAATATACAAACCTAAAATAACCTTACCTAACAAACACATAAACAGGAGAAAACTAAGGTTAAACAAAAAGCAGCTCTCCCCTACAAAATCAGTCTGGCCAAGTTTACATTAGTTTGTAAAATAAAGAACCCTTAGCTGACAACAATCAATGGTGTATGGCAGTCAAGTGGCCCATAGGCGCAGGAGTGCAGCTTCACAGCCATTAAATAGGGCCCAGCTAATTGATTGGCTTGAGACCCAAGGAGCAGCACCCAATCGCAGGAGAGACACATGAGAGGAGGAGGAGCCTAAAAGAAGACACAAAGCATTACTTCAATGGAAAAAACAAACATCCACACTGGGGATGTAACAGGGTGATTCAGTATATAGCAATGTTCACTACTGTAATATCAATAAGCACAAGATCTTGAACTTCAAATTTATCAAAAGTTCAGTGATTTAAATCTTGTTTTTAGGGTCTTCCATGGATGTTCTCCAGCTTTTAAACTCATTTCTGTACAAAACCAGAATAAACACTAGATATCAGACTAGAGGAGAGTGTATCAGAACAAGGAGAACAGAGTTTGGGTGAAAGGTGCTGTGCGTAGTACTTAAAAATCTATAAATGTAATGAAAGAAAGGCATCTTGAGAGGGGACTCGAGTGAGTGGGGACCATTGTCCTGTAGTAATCTAGTGATTTTCTTTGCAGCAGTTCGAGTTGACTTCAGAGGAGCGATTGGATCGGTATGGTACCTTACAGCAGCACCACAGGGCAGTTGCCTCTATTCACAAACAAATTCAACAGAAGACCAAGCAACTGGAGGAGGTTAGCAGTCCTCTGTGGTCACACATCCCATTATTGATTGTATCAGACTGCTTCAGTGTAGGGAAACATTTTTTTTGTACTTGTCTGGAAATTGTGGGGTGAAAGTAGACAGAACTAGAGATTAGATCCAGATACAGACAGTTTCTCAGACAGTCAACTATACATGGAATATTTTAAGGTAGTTGTTGGAACTGTAAAAATGGATGCACTGTTATGTGTTGGCTTGAATTAGAACCTTAAATTTTAAGATTATAACATCTTTAATATTTGATTCTGTGCCTTGAATAAACTTATCTGGTAGTGCTTCCTTACTCTGCTTCACAAATTAAAAGAAGTGGCCATCTGTATCCATCTGTAATTTATCATGGAGTCCCCTTATCGTTGAAACAGAAATATAAACGGCAACTAAGGACCACAACATTCAATATGCGAAGGCTGTTAACACGATTTTTAGTAAGCATAGTACCAAAATTACACTTGTTGCTGCAGTTTCCTCTACCTCTTATCCACTGCATGGGATCCAGTAGATCAGGCACCTGACTGAAGTTATTTTTCTAAAAGTTTAGGTCATGATTTGAAAAAGGCTCTCTGCTAAGTGTTTTCATTCCAACAGCTCAAAACCAAGCATGCAGAGGTGAAGACTGGCTGTAAAGATGCCAAGAAGAAGCTGATTGAGGTAGATACCTTCAGTCTCTGTCTTGTATGGATTACAATATTTTTCACAGGGACCTAACAGGAAAATACTACCAATTAACTGAGATTTGTCTTTTCTATCTCTGTTCACCTGCATCCATACGGAGCTCTTGTTTGTTTGTTTGTTTGTTTGTTTTGTTTTGTTTTATGCTACTGTTGGAAATGAACAACTTTGTTGTCACAATGAGACTTTGTTGGCAAAATTTCATCAGATCACATTGTGGTTTCTGGAAAGAAACTACAGTCAGTGTCCATTTTTAATATTGTTGAAATTATTATTTTGTGGTGGCTCTGGCAGAGTGGTTAGGGGAGTCATCCTGCAACCGGAGGGTTGCTGGTTCAATCCCCTGTCTCAGCCATTATGTCCTTGGGCAAGACGCTTCACCCGCCTTGCCTACTGATGTTGGTCAGAGGGTCCAGTGGTGCCAGTGCATGGCAGCCCCACCTCTGTCAGTGTGTCCCAGGACAGCTGTGGCTATAGCTTACTATTATCAGTGTGTGAATGGGTGATTGTTGTGTAAAACGCTTTGGAGTCCCCGTGGGGCGCAATAAAGTGTAATAAAAGTGCAGGAGGAAGCCGGAGTACCTGGAGAGAACCCACACATGCACAGAGAGAACATGCAAACTCTACCCAGAAAGGTCCCTGGGCCAGGATTTGATCCAGCAACCTTCTTGCTGAGAGGCATCAGCTCTACCAACTGTGTCACTACCACTGTGCTGCTCCATTTTATTATTATTATTATTATTATTATTATTATTATTATTATTATTATTATTTAAACATTTTTTTTAACACAGTAGATCTCATTGAGATTAAATGTCTTTTTCAAGAGAGACCTGGCCAGCAGCACACAGACATAATCAAGGTTTCCCCTACATGTAATTGATCGTGGCGCACTGCCACGGCAAAATAAAAGCTGCCACACTTTCAGAAAAAAGTTTTTTTTCTCTTTTTTAAATAATAGGCCTATATTAGGCTAAAACAGTGTAAAGCATACATTATATATTTATATCCTATATTTGCACTCTTATACTAACCATAATCAGACTTTGAAACCCTATTTAAACATTAATGAAAAGTTAGGATATACTTTATTTTGAAAAAACAACACTGTGGGTTCTTGTGCGCAGCGAGGCTATGTCTGTGCATATTCCCCACAAAGATTGCAAGGAGCATGTGTGTGATGTGACGCGCGATGAAAACTGATGTGACAGATTTGCAAGCTACTTTTTTTCTTTCAAGGAAGACAGGACAGGTGAAGCTACAGCATGGTTACCTTATCAGTAATTACTCAGAAACAGCAAGAATCACCAACACAGACCCCGCGTGTGACCGGGAGTCAGCTCGTCTGTCAGGTGAAAATGAAGACCCCAAACCCAGACCCAAACCAGTGGTTATTCCGTATGTTGCYGGTGTTTCGGAGAAACTGAGACGTTTATTTTCTAAACATGATGTCCCAGTGGCTTTCAAACCCCAAAACACATTACGGCAAAAGCTGGTTCACCCCAAGGATCCGGTGCCCCGGCACAAACAGAGCAATGTTGTATATGCTGTTAAGTGCCAGGAGGACTGCGACCAGTTATACATCGGGGAAACAAAGCAGCCACTGTTCAAAAGAATGTCCCAACACAGACGAGCTACGTCTAATGGCCAGAACTCTGCATTTTTCACTCATTTATAGGCCAGCGGTCACTCTTTCAGAGATGAGGATGTTCTCATTCTTGATAGAGAGGAACGTTGGTTTGAGAGAGGAGTAAAAGAAGCCATTTTTGTGAAGAAAGACCGTCCATCATTAAACAGAGGTATAGGCCTCCGTTTTCAGTTGTCCCCCTCCTACAGCGCGGCTATTGCCAGTATCACTCCACCCCACARACCCATATAAGGTAAAATAGGATTAAAATAGAGTACAGTTAAAATATTTACAAACAAACCTCATCTTCAAGCTAGTAATACACAATATATACTGTACAATACACGGTAGAAACGATAGACATTTGCCTTATGATAAAGGCCTGTTGTCTACTGGCTAACCGCAGGAATGCTCGTTGTTGAGGTCATCAGCAGGCGTCGATGTTTAGAGCAACTAGAGAGCAGCATGGCTGAGAGCAGCGCAAGTGAAGAGCTAGTAAAGAAGGCAGGAGCAAAAACGTCAATATGGACCAGTTTGGGTATAAGCAGTCAGACCATGACCAGAAAAATGTCATCTGCAAAGGGAGGTAATACCAGCAAAATGACACTAAACTAATATTTAACAACTTTATCAACAGAGAAAAGCTTGAAAGACCCCTGGACCGAGCGTGCAATTTGTAATTGAGAGTGCCTTTTCCCATTCTTGGATAAAGAAAAAAGCGCTGACCAAAGTCCACGCAGAGCATCAACTTCCCTTTCACCGGCTCATCACGGAAACGCCAACAAGATGATTCAGAGAGTGCTTGAACATGAGAAGGCGATATGTCAGGTACTGAAAGCAGACAAGAAAACAAGACACCTTGTACCTACTTGGCAGAACATTGATGTCTTGGAGTCTGTAAGCAAGACCTTGGACCCATTTGCTGGAGTTCACAGACACACTGTCTGGTGAACAATATGTTACCCTGGATTTATACTACATGCGTCTCCGCTGCGCTACACTCCGCAGGTCGCAGCTGTGCGTTTCAAGTCCAGTTTACTCTACCTCCGCACCGCTCCTGTCCGACAGACGTGCAGGAAGCAGATTGCGCGATAAATTCAGTGATAAATGTGGAAGTCACAGCAAAAAAATAATTAATTCTGTGAAAGACGAACTCCAAGCACAGCTMAAAACATTGATATAAAGGCTTTTGGTATCTATGTTGAAACTGTCTCGCTGTCTGCTTTCTGAAACTTCTGATTTCAAAATAAAATCCACGAGAATCATGTGTGTACACATATGCTTCATGCTACGTTTCCATCTGCTTCCCAAACAGAACSATACATTCTGACAGCATTTGTGTAGAAATATATCCGTATATCTATTAATATAGCTGCAATTTCGACATTATTCCAACAAATTATTCCGCCGAATAGTGTCTTATTTTGAAAATACGGATGTTGTGCTCGTGTCTTTTCCTGTTGGTGCGACATAATCATTAAAAATTGACTCCGGCATCTGGCAAAAATAGGATCTGTTCTAATTTTGACGGATCGCCGTCTGCTCACCACCGCCCTGCGCCGCCGTGCGCAGCCAGTGTAAACACTCTCATTGGGCCTCATGCAAGAACCGTTCGTACGCACAGATTTGTTCTTAAGTTGTGCGTACAAGTGATTTAGGAGAATTTGTGGCATTCACCAATGTTTTCGTATTCTAAGATTTTTTTCAGATACGAACAATATTTACGAGTGGTCCAGACCTGTTGTATATTTTACGAGCAGTCAGTCTGCTGTTATCCAGATGGATTTTCCTCCCTAATAACTTTATATTTCGTTAGTTTGAAGATATTTTGAGTCCCTCCAGTGAGTCCTGGGTTTTCTCCAAAGTGCCAGACTTATTTTGAAAACATTTTAAAATGCTTATTTCAGAAC
>NW_013952941.1:321903-323873 GCF_001266775.1 Austrofundulus limnaeus
TACCGAATGTTAGTGATTGCAGCTCCCACCACACACAATTTAAACTACAATGGACCGCATGCAAGAACATGTTTGTATTCTTATTCTAAATTTCTCTTCCTTTTGTTTATACAAAGGGTTCGTACGAACATGTCACGTCAGATTCAACAAACTCTTCTATCTTCAGGAAAAGTGTGTAAATGAGCTGCGTAAATTACACCTGTTCTATCCAGCTGCTCGTGCACACGAGAGGAGATTAGCATAATTACCACCCCAAAAACACCATATAAGGCTATGATTTCTGCCTCGGAAACAGCAGACTGCCTCGGAACAGCAGACTGACTGTACGTAAAATATACGACAGGTCTGGACCACTCGTAAATTTTGTTCGTATCTGAAAAAAATCTTAGAATACGAAAACATTGGTGAATGCCACAAATTCTCCTAAATCACTTGTACGCACAACTTAAGAACAAATCTGTGCGTACGAACGGTTCTTGCATGAGGCCCATTGATTATAATGGGTTAGTGTGTCCTATCTGAAATCTGTACTAAATCTTTTCAACATCACAGTTCTTGCTGCTGCTGAAAATGACACAGAACTGATAAAGGATATGAAGAAAGTCATTCTGCAGTATTTAAATGAGAAGTACTCCAACCCAGAAACAGATGAACTGCTGGATATGGCATCCTCCGTTGATCTAAGGTTCAGAGATGCTTACATCGCTGATGATCGCCGGGAGTATATCAAGACCAAAGTTGCAGCAGAAATTCAGGTGTTTCTGGAGATGCAATCAGCATCTGTCTTTAGCTATGTTTACATGTGAAAAATTCTTTGATTGGATTGAACTGTATTTGGATTAAATAATAGAAATGTATCTTTTACATGGGCAAAATCCGATCATGACAAGTGTTTACATGCACCATTCAGAATAGAAGCACTGACATGCTCAGTTGCTAACTTTCTCTATTTAAAAAAAAAAAAACACAGAAAAAAGTTTTACTTTCGTCATGAAGATAAACAAACAGCTTCTGAGCGCTCAGAATGGACCTGCGACAGGTTTTAATAATGGTGGTGACGTCACTGCACTCTCTGGTTGAGCTGCAGGTGACGCACAGACTTTTTTTTTTGCGAAGAGGCGCAGGCTGTGTGTCTTCCTTTATTGATACGGGAGGTAAAGTTCTGTCTGCTGGAAACCGGTGGATGAACATCAGAAGACATGCGCAGTCAGGTCAGTTTTCCACGATCAGAATACGATGATCAGATTAAGTGTTTACATGCACTGTATCGGGTCAGAATAATCCGAATGGGGTGTTTACATGACGCATTTTTATTCCGAATGGCCGTTTAATCCGATTACTTATGTCCATGTAAACGTAGCTACTGAGTCATTCCCAAGCACAAACCCACAAGCAGCAGGTGCAGCTGCGTCTGGTGAAGCTCCTGATGTTCCTACTAGGGAAGCAAAGAAGGTAAAATGGAGTCTGGGAAGATTTTTCAAAAAGATTTAAAATCAGCCTGGTTCATCTGCTCTCTCTGACAGAGAAACCATCGAAGTGGAGTTAAAGACTTACCTTCAGGCACTGAGGTTGATGTTGAAACTGACCCACTGGACTGGTGGAGACTGCATTASGCTAATTTTCCAAAAGTAGCCAAGAAATACCTTTGCATTCCAGCCACAAGTGCTCCTTCAGAAAGGGAATTTAGCATTGGTGGCAACATTGTTTCATGCCATAGGTCTCTGTTAAAGCCAGAAACTGTGGACAAGCTTGTGTTCTTGGCCAACAACCTGTAGACTCCAACAAATGACAGCTTGATTTTGAGTTTGAGTTCAAGTTTAAGTATTCAGTGTGCACTTTTTTATGTAAAATGCTGCTCTGTTGCTGTTTATTTTTTGAGTTAGCAGACAATGGTTAATTATAAGCACATTTTATTTAAAACAAATGGCAAACATTTGAAACATTTTGTACTGTTTTGCACTGTAAGCAAG
>NW_013952941.1:324873-333472 GCF_001266775.1 Austrofundulus limnaeus
TATATATATATGGTATGGAGAATGTTAAACATTTTTTAAATGACTAAAAAGCCACCGATGATTTGAAAAAGGCTAAACAGAAGCACTACAAGAAATAAGCCTATACTTTTTTTTAATAAAACCTCTGTAGTACTAGTATTTGAATTTTCTGGATTGAGATTATTTTGTGAAATAACAGTTTTCAAAAAATAAATGTCAAAATGACATCCTTTGCTTTTTTATTTTAGGTTTTATACCAAAAACATACCATGATATTGTTACTGCCACAAATTGCAAAGGATATCGCAGTATTAATTTTATGCTATATTGCGCATTTCTACTTCAAACTTTTTAAAAATGGCCTTAACGTACAAACTTTAGGTACAGTTGGATAACATTAACTCATCTAAATTCTTAAAATAACCTCCTGTGTATTTCTGTCTCTGTATGCTTCTATTTTGTGTGGGATTTTTTTCCCCTCAAGTAATCAACTTGTGAAAAAGCTGCACAAGTATTCACTCATTTAGACCTGTGATATGAATGTGACAGACCTGTGCTGCTTATGTTATTATCTCAACATAATGTGGATAAAATTAAATGAAAAGTACATGCATTTTTAATTGACTCATYACTATCGCCCACCACAGCTGTAGAACCAGAATGAAGAAAAAATTTGTGACTTATTAACTGAATGTTAGATTTAGTTCTGTATTTTTATACTTTCTTATCATTGCAGCCATAAGTTTTAAAACAGAGAATATACTGTAAGTGTGTCTTATCGATGTGTTCTGTCTTCATAAAAAACAAAGTTGGTTACGTTCTAACCTTCAGGGGTGTAACCAGGAAGAGACACATGTTAAAAGCTGATTCATCATAATGTGAGAAGAGGTTTTTTGTTAGTTCTTGTGTGCAGTCCCTCCCTTAGATTCAGCCTGGGACAGACGCTGCACCTGAGAGTTTATTAGTTTTATGTTATTAGTTTATGTTCAGATAAGGTGCCAAGGCCTTCTGGCTGACTGAAGCCTGACTTCTGTGTACTGCCATAGAGCTGAAAGAAGTCAGCAACGAGAATAAAGTTTTTAGAAGAGATTCAACTGGWTTTCTGTTATGTTATTCAGACTTCCATTTATTTATCACAAATTGCCTTCAAGAGGCTTGATGRTGCTTCCTTGAAAAAGTACAGGTCGTTGCTCTACTTCCCCCAGGTCACCATAACGGGTGACACTGGAGATCTCCTGACGCAACCATTCTAACCCCCCCCCAGGTTTAATGAAAGAAAAACCCACAATGGTCACAAATATTTAGAATCCAACAAAAGTAATAAATTAAAGCAGTAATGATCGGGATCCAAGCTCATGTATGCATGTCCACCTTGGCCCATGCCATCAGTGTGTGAATGTGAGTGTGAATGAATGATGCATGAAAATTGTAAAGCATCTTTGAGGGTCTCGAAAAGCTCTATATAAAACTAATGCATTATTATTATTATGTCTCCCTGACTACACCGTCGATATGTGCATCACAGAGTTGTAACATGAGAAGTATATCAGGGCTGATAGTATTCTGGCACTGTGCTGTATTTTCGTCTTACCTCCAGGGGGAAAAAAAGACTTGCAGGACCAAATATTTAACAGACATTTCTCCAYCCCTATCAGAAGTACAGCTTTCACTTTAAACACACTAGACAGGCCTACTGGCCAATCAAAAATCAGATGGGGGCGGGACTTGGATATCGGCAAAACTTTGATTCAGACCAGGATACTCAAAGCYCTTCWCACTACAATCTGTGCCCTCATTTACCCATTCACATGTCTTATTAWATCATCTGTGGAGACTAATCAGTGCCAGTAACATTCATATACTGATGGGACACATCCGAGGCATTGGAAGTGAAGTGTCTTGCCCAAGGACACAACTGAGACAGCTGGAACAGGGGCTTGAACCGGCGACCTACAGTTTCCAGGATGACTCCCCTAACCACTCTGCCATCGCCACCCACATGAACTATCATGAAGGGAGGCTACGATATGTTATTGTTAGTGTAATTTGTTTTAAAAAACATGGTATAATTGAGTTAGGATTTATTACACAACATTGGATTTTTGATTCGTAAGGTCATCCCCATGTTATTACTTGGTTTAAAACAAAATGTTTCAGTTCTGTCTGCTGCATTAATTGAATGTATATAAAGAAAGATAAAGGATGAGAAGGGGAAGTCTAAAAGTTTCAATATATTCTCAGGCTACCGAGCAGTCAGAGAAGGTCGAGAGAGAGCTGAACTCTTTAGATGACACAGAGGATCAAGTGGACAGTAGGTGAGCCTTTTTAAGTTATAGAACAAAGTTTGTGCACACTTAATGTTTTCTGAAGATCGTCAGACCTCAGTTTTAAAAATGACAGAACTTTAGCTAATTTAACAATGCTTCACGGAAATTCTCAGATCTTCCAGCTGAGATGATCTTTCAGCTTTATAATAATAATGACAAAATTGGATCACAGTCTGCATGTTTGTATAAAGTGGCACKTCCTTACTTACTGTATATACAGGAAATTAAAACATAGCATGTTTTGTTCTATTTACCAGCCTTTTGGAGAAGCTCAGATTTTTAGTGACAATGAGCGAGAACCTCAAGAAGCAGGAGCAGGAGTTTCGCTCACACTGTAAGGTGAGGACACAAACCATTTCATTACTAATCTTCTCTGTGCTCATTTGTCTTTGTTTTAGTTGGGTTTTAATTCAGTGTTAATATGTAAATTATACAGGAAGAAATGTCACGTTTGCAGCTGAACATAGAGGAGTTAAAGTCTTCATCGGGACAAGAAACGGAGGATGAGAAAGTTTGTTTTACAGTTACTTTAATGAGAAAGAAAATTGCTTCTTTATTAAATAAGTCTGCCATTTTTTTTTATAATACAAATTAAAAAAACTATTTGTTTTCTCAGGAGAGGAGCCAGCTGATAGAGAAACAGTATGACTCAGACATGGAGAAGCTCCAGAAGATCCGCCTGCTCATGGTAATTACTTGATAAGATGAGACTGGAGCAATCTCTGCAAGCAAATGGGTCACAGCAGGAGATAATGTTCCTTAGACAGGAGTCTGCTGTGGGAACACAATAAGAACACACGGTTCGCACTGAATTACAGCAGGCTTTTCTGATTTTACACATGGCATTGGTTTTATCAGCTGTTTAGAGTTATTTCACCATTTACTTGTATCTGACTGCGTTCATGTAGAATCCAGTCCATCAGCATAACAACAGAACATCTTGTATCTCATTTGTGAGACTGAGTAGTTTTTTGGTTCTGGTACCGMTTTACTAAATCTGTCCTCGTAGTTGTTAACATGAGAGATATTTACACAGAAAGCACCAGAACGTTTTCTGTGGTGGACCTGACTGGGCTGAGGGTACAGTTTGTTGATGAGACATTCTTTCTCGTTGACAGGATCTTGTCCTTAATCGATGGAATTTTGTTTTCCGTTAATTGTTTGTTGACTCCCATTGGTGCAGAGTTGCTTTTCTTGACAGMGTATTGTTGATGTGAGTTTGTTCTGCTTTGACATAAATTTAATCTCTATTGACGGMTAATTGTTCTCCATTGACAATATTTTGTTTTCCATTGAGGGGATCATCTTCTTTTTTGACAGGAATTTGCTTTCCATTGACAGGAAGTTGGGCAGCTCCTGCTGGAATGTGGTTAACCAAAATAAGTTGGGCTATGTTTTTCGTGTTATAAATGCTTTCCCCTTTAGGGTATTTTAACCTAGGATTGTCTTTACTCTGCATAGGCTCGGAGAAACCGTGAAATTGCGGTACTGCAGAGAAAGATAGATGAGATACCTAGCCGGGCTGAGTTGACCCAGTACCAAAAGAGATTTATCGAACTGTACAGCCAAGGTGAGTTCCTCTTTGGTATCTGCTCAAACCAGGYTTTTAGTTTATACAGCACACGCATTCTTTGCATCTCTCCATTGTATCTCATTTGTGTTGTACCTTCCAGTTTCTGCAACACACACAGAGACCAAGCAGTTCTTCACTCTGTACAACACCTTAGATGATAAGAAGGTCTATCTGGAGAAGGAGGTACGTAACTATATCAGATTTTAGTGGATGCTCAGATATTAGGTGTGTCTGTTTGGTCAGTAAGGTTTCTGATATTCATTTTGGTACAAATTGGTTCACCTATGCAGGTCACTCTGCTGAATTCAATTCATGACAACTTCCAACAGTGAGTACAGATAATCTGCTTTGTGTATTAGAATCTGTTTCCTGTCTTCAGTCAGTGACCAACCAGTTCTACTGATTTTACAGAGGCATGTCGTCTGCAGCAGCTAAGGAACAGTTCCTCAGACAGATGGAGCAGATAGTGGAGGGAATTAAACAGGGTCGCATTAAGGTAAAAACCTCCCTCTAAAAGGTTTTGTCTGCACTGTTACAAATGAGCTCTCAAAGATTAAATGTMTACACTCATGAAAATAAGACATAATACAAAAAATACAGCCATAATTTCTTTGTCAACAACACTAAAATAATTAAAGTTGCTTGTATTTTTATCCAGACTTAYCACATTAAAGTGAGCTATTAAGAAGATTTGAATTGTCTACCATGCAAACATTGAACCACTGTACCACAGCAGGACTGAACATTTGTGCAGCTGTACTGTACTGTACTGAGGCACTAAAATACTGTCACTGAACCACTGTACCGGTGTTCATCCAGTCCATAATACTYTTGCTTCATTGAGCCACTGTATCTTTGAACCAGTGAATCACTGTACTTCTGAAATGTTCACTGTACAACTGAGACATTGTTCCTCTGAGGCACTGTAATACTGTACCACTAAGACATTAAACAACTACCATTGATTCACTTATCCACTCTACCCTCAGCCACATTATATTTGAGGCACTGAATCAGAAGTCACATACACCTGTGGTATTATTGYTACTGTGGTACTTCTAGCTGTGGAACCAGATAAACATATTTCATGGACACTGTGTTGAAAACTAATGGATGTAACTCATCATGTTACTTTAGTTGACATGGTTCAAGTGTTTGTCTTGATATGTGACTGAAACTTTGATTCATTATTAATGAACCACCATTTCAATGACACTGGTGTTAAAAGTATCAACACATAGAGCTTTTAGGATCTAACTACYCATTTCTTTTGTCTGAAAATTGAGATGGAGAAAAAGAAGCAGGAGAACAAAATGAGGAGAGATCAGTTAAACGATGAGTATTCGGAGCTGCTCGACAAGCAGAGACTCTACTTCAAAACTGTCAAAGACTTTAAGGAGGTAAGAAAAACAGTTGTTTTATTCTGTGTAACACTGGCCTCCTTAACTGCTGCTGTGCAAAGACCTTAAAATCACAATTACAGTGGCGAAAAAAGAATTAAGTCAGCCACCAATTGTTCAAGTTCTRCCACTTAAAAAAGTTGAAAGAGGCCTGTAATTGACATCATAGTTAGACCTCAACTATGAGTAGGCCTGGGRGATAAACCAAAAAATAACRGATACCGACATTTATGACAATAACCGTCATTTGACCCATGTCGGTATTTTCTGTATTTWAAAAAATGAGGAAAAGAGAAACCTGCTTGTTTTCTATTGCGGTCTCATTAAAGCCGCCCAGTCTGCTACAGGTTTAAACAGARGCTGCTTTCAACAAATCAAATGAACCCCACAGCTTTATCCAATCAGAGCAGAGCAGGGTGGGTCTTTCTGATGTTCATGAAGCAGTCTGCATGATGAACACCGGTCAGCCTGCAGCTCCTMTCCCGAGTGAGCAAACCCCGTCTTCCACACTTCACTCCCGAGCTACCCGAGACYTTGATACAGTATCTAAAATCTAACGTTTATGTGTTCAGAGTGTCGTTCTCTAATGGATATGTCCAACTTTGCTCATGTGACTAAACTCCTGTCCACGACAGCGCTGTTAGGGAGCGCGCCGAGGTGCACACAAACTGAGTTCTGTGGGAGCTGCTGTTTCAGCTCTTCCATGAAACATTAACTCTTAACAGGTGAACATTTGTTTGTCCCATATTGTAGAAAAGACAAGTCTCCGTTTAGCGTTATCCCCACACACACACACAAAAAACCTGCTATGTTCCCGCTATGTATTTTATCATAAAACCTACAAATTTCATTCTTCACAATATAGCTTGCTTATATTTAGAACCATGCTGTGACMTAACTGCTCTGATTCAATAAATAATCAGTTTTGAAGAATAAATA
Source organism: Austrofundulus limnaeus (assembly GCF_001266775.1). Classification (NCBI taxonomy): domain Eukaryota; kingdom Metazoa; phylum Chordata; class Actinopteri; order Cyprinodontiformes; family Rivulidae; genus Austrofundulus; species Austrofundulus limnaeus. Next base: position 331,092 of record NW_013952941.1, read on the forward strand.
GTATTAAATGATTACATGAGCTCTCTAAATAATTTAAACTTTTTGAAAGAYATAGTTATTTTAATAGAGAAATCAGTCAGTCTAACAGATAAAAAAATGTAGTTAAAGGGATCCCTGYTTAGTTGTAACATTAGACTTTATTTGATAAACACATATTTTAACTGTAAAATAAAGACTGTAAAAATACTGTAGCCTGTTAAGTTTTATAAATTTTTTAAAATATATTTTAACACGGACGGAGCCATTTTATTTACACGCAAAGCATTCTGGGTAAATGATGACGTGTATAGGTCCTCGGTGCGAGGCTGCTAGCGAGCTATATCCACCCTGAAGGTTGATCTTAGAATAGAATAGAAATAGAATAGAAACAGCCTTTATTGTCCCGTGAGCGGAAATTCCGGTGTACTAGCAGCAGCATGTACAAACATCAATCCACAGAACAAAACAGTATGTTGCCATTGACAATATCAATAGTAGCAAAAATAATAGAATTAAAGATTAAAGGTTGTAACAATCAAAACAAACATAGATCAATGTCAAAAGAAGAGTAATTATTACTGTACTGGTAGTACCGGCKCATCAAGGAAAAATTAGATAAAAATAATGTAAAAAAAGGCAAGCTGATGTGCAGAAAGATAAATAATTACAGGAAATAACTGTCATGACAGYCTRGTGCAAAATGATTCAAACTTGGTCTGTGCAAATTGAGTCGAACTCGGGGGGTGTGCAAATTGTTTCAGACTCATTCATTAAGTCCAGTACAGGAAAAACAGTGAACAATTATTATTATTGTTTATTATKTGTGTAATGATTGCGAGATAGAGTTGTTTGATGTGCAAACACAAACATGTATGCTTATGATTGTTGCGAGCAGTGATAGTTATAAAGTCTAACAGCTGATGGGAGAAATGATCTGCCGTAGCGTTCTTTTGTGCATTTAGGATGCAGCAGTCTGTCACTGAAGGAGCTCTGCAGATCAGCTACAGTTCCATGCACTGGGTGGGAGGGGTTCTCTGTCAGTGATGTTATTTTAGTCTGAGTTCTTCTATCTCCCACCACCTGCGCTGGTTGAAGGGGGCATCCCAGCACAGAGCTGGCCTTCCTGATGAGCTTATCCAGCTGCTTCCTGTCAGCTGTAGATAAGCTGCTGCTCCAACAGACAATGCCATAAAAGATGGCTGAAGCCACAACTGTGTCAAAGAAGGTCTTCAGGAGCGACCCCTGCACTCCAAAAGACCTCAGCCTCCTCAGCAGGTAGAGTCTGCTCTGACCATTCCTGTAAAGAGCATCTGTGTTGTGAGTCCAGTCTAGTTTATTGTTCAGGTCAACACCCAGGTACTTATAAGWGTCCACTATCTCAATGTCCACTCCCTGGATGTTCACCGGTGTCAGTGGGGTGAGTCTGTGCCTACGGAAATCCATCACCAGCTCCTTGGTTTTAGCGGCATTGATRAGGAGGTGGTTCTGCTGGCACCAGTCCACAAAGTCCTGAGTCCACTGTCRGTACTCTGAGTCYTCCTCACCTGTGATGAGATCGACTATGGCAGAGTCYTCAGAGAACTTCTGGAGGTGGCAGCCCGGGGTGTTGATGGTGAACTCTGCAGTGTAGAGGGTGAACAGGAACGGTGCCAGCACTGTTCCCTGAGGAACCCCCTTACTGCAGACCAGCATGTCCYAGACACAGCCGTGTGTCCTCACATACTGAGGGTYATCCATCAGGTAGTCCAGAATCCACTGGGACATGTGGTGGTCCACTCCAAACAGCTCCAGCTTGTCCCTCAGAAGTCCTGGCTGGATGATGTTGAAAGCACTGGAGAAATCAAAGAACATGATCCTCACAGTGCTTCCAGGCTGCTGCAGGTGAGTCAGAGTGTGGTGCWTAAGGTAGGTGATGGCATCATCCACCCCGATGCCAGGCTGGTAGGCAAACTGTAGTGGATCCAATGAAGACCTCACCAYGGTGCGTAGATGGATGAGGACCAGCCTCTCCAGGGTCTTCATCAGATGAGATGTCAGAGCTACTGGCCTGTAGCTGCTGAGGTCCTTTGGGTGTTTGGTCTTTGGTACCGGTACCACACAGGAGGTCTTTCACAGTTGTYGTACTTTCCCCAGCTTCAGGCTCAGGTTGAACATTGTTCCCATGATGCCACACAGTTCATCTGCGCAGCACCTCAGGAGCCTGGAGCTGATACCTTCTGGACCCGCAGCTTTTTGCACCTTGATCCTTCGCCGCTCATTCCTCACCTGGAGAGCTGAAAGGGACAAGACAGAGGTGGGGGAGGGAGACTGTTGGCTGGAGTCTTCAAAAAAGAGGGGGGAGGTTAGTGGCTGAGAGCTGTGAGGTGTTAATTTTTGAGTGAGTGGGGTGGGGTGGGGTGGGG
>NW_013952941.1:334472-335603 GCF_001266775.1 Austrofundulus limnaeus
GTAATACACAATGTGTTTGCACTGAAAAGTTATGGAGATGTTTAAATATATGTAAAACTATGTCTGACTCAAGTCTTGCCAAAAAAAAAATTCTATTAAATATATTAAAAACACTAAAATGACAAATATAAACTACAGAAAAGCTGTTCTAAACTGTGTACTTTGACTAAGAATATGGACACGGTGAATAGTGTTATGACTATACTATACCGTGTACTTGTGTGTGGTGGGGGGTGGTAAAAGTTATTGTGCATTTATCGTTATCAAGGTGAACTGGTCAATATATCGTGATAGTGTTTTTAGGCCATATTGCCCAGCTTATGAGAGACAAAATGAGGAAAAAATATCTAGAAAATCACATTGTCTGTTTTTTTTTTAATTTATTTGCAAATTATGGTGCAAAATAAGTATTTGTTCAATGACAAACAAGCAAGGTTTCTGGCTCTCACAGATCTGTAACTTCTTCTTTAAGAGGCTCCTCTGTCCGCCACTCATAACTGTAGTAATGGAAACTGTTTGAATTTATCAGTATAAAAGACACCTGTTCACGACCTCAAACAGTTACACTCCAAACCTCACTATGGTGAAGACCAAAGAGCTGTATATGGACACCAGAAACAAAATTGTCAATCCGCACCAGGCTGGGAAGWCTGAATCTGCAATAGACAAGCAGCTCGGTGTGAAGAAATCTACTGTGGGAGCGATAATTAGAAAATGGAAATTGAAAATGCATACAAATTTGAAAATGTGACCTAACATAACACAATATTTTTTATTTGTTTTTCATACTCACAAAAAATCAGTTTGTATGCAAATTTGTAATCAATACTACTAATACAAAAAGTAAAACATGTTAGCTCATGCTAGCCTGTTGTTTACTTAAATAATTCAACTTCTTTTTATGATCTTTCTCTCAAATCCATCAGAGTTACCTTTAAAGAATTCGATGACTGCATAATAAGAATTAGAAAATAATACACCTGAATAGTTTAGTTGTACTTGTTTTTATGAAATTTGGTACTATATAGTTTTTTTTACATGAATAGGGTCATTTCATGTGTCCTGATGTGTAAAAATAATAATAACTAGAACTGCAAAGCAGTTATGACCGGGGTCCAAGCCCTTTTATGC
>NW_013952942.1:0-334 GCF_001266775.1 Austrofundulus limnaeus
GGGCCAGATAAGCCACTAGGGACGGCTCCATGGGGGGCATGTTTACCAGGCCAGCTTTTTCAGCTCCTTCCAAGTCTAAATACGGTCCATAGCCGAGCACTGTGACGCGGGTGGACAGAGGTCTGGTCCAGCAGGACGTTAGCTCCGAGACAAAGTCTGGGAACATGGGGAGGCGGTTTTTTTCACCGTAGTCGGTTCAGTGGGGAGGAAAAATCCAGTGAGCCTCGACGGTTTTTGTGCAGGAGGGGGGGCAGGCCACTCCACCTCCAGTTTCTGAGCCGCGCGACGACATAAAGAAAAGACGTGTCCTGGTCAGCACCCGCAGCAGCGGGGC
>NW_013952942.1:5130-5369 GCF_001266775.1 Austrofundulus limnaeus
GTCCCTCTTCTGGACACGTCCAAACCCATATACCCACCGTCCCTCCTCTGGTCACATTCTCACCAATATACCTACTGTCACTCTTCTGGACACATCCACACCATAATACCCACAGTCCCTCCTCTGGACACGTCCAAACAAATATACCCACCGTGTTTTTTCTGGAAATGTCCAATCCAGAATACCCACCGTCCCTCCTCTGGACATGTCTAAAACAATATACTTATCATCCCTCTTCT
>NW_013952942.1:6255-6726 GCF_001266775.1 Austrofundulus limnaeus
GGGTCATGGGGGTCACTGGTGCCCGTATCCAGCAGTCACCTTTGTGAGGGGTAGGGTACACCCTGTATAGGTTGCAAGTCCATCACAAGGACAAAGACACAAACGCACACTATGTCACTCACATCTAGGAACAGTTTAGTTACTAATTAGCCTAAAAGTCATGTTTTTGAGCCACCGTGCCTCCCTCTTGTAAGATCCTTCGAATTAAATAACTTTGCTCCAGTCATTGAATAAAATAGCAATGTTTCATACTATATATTGTTTACATTTTAATATAACCAACTGATATGGAATGAATATTGTAAAACGTTTTCCCCCATTATTCTGATGTTTTCCATCATGGCCAGTACATTTTATTTGGTAAAGAAGATATTATCTATTATTACATGAACTTATAGTATTTTAAAGAAAACACAGAACAACAACATTAAGGCTTCCAATAAGTTTAACTCACTGCTGATTGTGTATGCT
>NW_013952942.1:7546-9229 GCF_001266775.1 Austrofundulus limnaeus
GTTGTCAAGAAAAATGTTTTCTCAAATGGAACAAATGAATTCAAAACAGACAGATTTACTTTTGGAGCATCAAAAACAAACTGTCAAACATGTGGATAAACGAGTGGAGTATTTAAGAGCACAATTTGATGCTTCACTTGGATGGAGGTTAAAGGAACAGCATGCTGACATTACCACAAAAATAATACCTGAGATCATTCAAACAGTGAAGGAGGACATTTCTCTCTGCCTTAGTACTTTATGCTCCATAGCTGAGGATATACAAACCTCAAGAGCAACCACTGTAACTGGACATGCAGCTGTGCAAACCCATCCAGTTGACTTACTTGGAGAGCATCATCTAGGAACTACAGGCCATCCTAGATTGCAGTCAACAAGAGTTGGAAAACCTGATGATGTGCCTGAGTCGCCTGTAAGTTTATTCATGCAAGGAGAAGCGAGGAGTAGAATTGTGGGGAAAAGCCCCATTAAACTGCAGTTTCCAACATTTGGTAAAGCTAATGACTCCTCTGACCCTCTTCAGTACTTAGAGAGGTGTGAAGATTTTTTGGCCCTCAATCCACTCACTGATGAGGAACTTATGGCTACACTACGAAATGTGTTACATGGTACTTCCCGAGATTGGTGGGATGTGGCACGTCATAAAATCCAGACCTGGAGAGAATTTAACAAACATTTTCGTGCTGCATTCCTATCAGAGGATTATGAGGATGAGCTGGCAGAAAGAGTACGCAACAGAATTCAAAAAGAAGATGAAAGCATCAGAGACTTTGCCTACATGTATCAATCTCTGTGTAAACGCTGGAATCCAGCTATATGTGAAGGGGATGTTGTTAAACTGATCTTAAAAAACATTAACCCCCAACTCCCCAGTCAACTAAGAAGTAGAGTAACTACGGTGGATGAATTAGTCCGTTTGGGACAACAGCTGGAGAAGGACCGACAGAATCAACTGCAATATGAACTAAGGAAAAGTTCGGGGAAGATAATTCAGAAATCTTCTTCCTGTGAGACTTCTGCATTGCCAAATACTAAAAGTACACCCAACCAGCAGAACCCAGCTACCTCCAACCGACCTCCTCAAGTATACTGCTGGCGCTGCAAAGGACATCATGCACCAGCCTCATGTCCACAATGGAAGGCTGATAAACATCGGGCTCAGCCTTCAAGGTCATCAGGCCCACAAACATTGACAAATTTACAGGCTCAAGATNGAATTTGATTGTGGGACTTTCAATAATTTCTCCTGTTTCAAGGATTTTTTCATACAGGTTCTGAACATCAGGATCCACTTGTTGTGCTTTCCAGATGTCCTTATCTGTGATTTGTAGATGTAGTGAGGTATCCTTAATCATGCTCAACACAGCAGCATAAGTGGGTGATTGGTTGATACCCACTGGAGCTCTGGATAGGGCATCTGGGACTGTATTGTATCTGCCTTTACGGTATTCTACTGTAAAGGAGAACTCTTGTAGACGAAGAGCCCAACGGATTAATCTTGTGCTGGGTTTTGTGGTTTTAAAGACCCAGACAAGGGAAGAATGGTCAGTGACAAATAAATGCAAAATCATAAACTCCACTCAGGGTTTTTTTCTTCAATAGTTCCAAGTCTGAGTAAAGTAAACCCTACAAAACAGCTTGGCCGGTGGCTCAATAAAAGTCAAAAAATGCCAAACCTGTTGC